>NC_062579.1:79631271-79711271 GCF_022837055.1 Prionailurus viverrinus | reverse complement strand
CCACCCAGGCGCCCCATTAAAGCTTATTTTTTATTTTTTTGAACTATAGTAATCCATAGTCATAGTCTGTGTGTCATAATTTTGATATCTGAAGTCTCTCTGAATTTTTGTCTATTTTTTCTTCCAGTTGTCACAATGATTTTTTTTCTTTGAGTGCCTACTTATTTTTAACTACGTGCGGATATATTATTGAAAAATTATTTGTGAGACAGATTTCAGACATAGAAGACAAAACCTTTCTGTGGAGAGTATTTTCACTTGCTCTTGTCAAATGCCTGGCAACAGTACCTATCCAAGACTACTTTAATCCAGGTTCAGGAAAGGGAGTTCTTTGGATCACCCTGGTGATGGGTATCTAGGCTGCAAGCCCAAATGTCTGGCAACAGTGCTTGTCCAAGATTTCTTTTTTATATTTATTTTTTAGACACACATGCGCGTACACACGTGCACACTTGAGCAGGGGAGAGGCAGAGAGAGAGAATCCAAAGCTGGCTGTGCACTGACAGTAGTGAGCCCCTGGCAGGGCTTGAACTCACAAACTGTGAGAACATAACCTGAGCCAAAGTCAGATGCTTAACTGAGTGAGCCACCAAGGTGCCCCTGACCAAGACTCCTTTAATCCAACTTCAAGGATTGGGAGTTCCTTGGATCACCCTGCTGATGGGTATCTAGGCTACAAGTCCATGCAAGATCTTGTTACTTCTGATTCATTATTATCCTGGAGGGTAGCCACTTAGTTTCAGCTTAAAGTGGATGAGTGGCTTATTAGATCTACTCATTTGGGAAGGTTTCAACTTCTTGTCCCCTTTGCCCATAAGGTCATGAAAACCACAGCTCAGTTTCACAATACTTCCTTTTGGATTCAGCAAATTCCCTTGGGCAAAAGTGGATTATAGTGTTGGGCTTTTCTATCCAGGTCCTTGTCTTCTTCTAGATTTTAGCCTCATCATTTCTTAGCTCTTAGTGAAGGTAATTACTTTTTATGTTTTATCTAGTTTTTTTTTAGTTGTCCTTATTTGGGATGATTAGTCCAAATTACTCAGTCTGCCATTACCAGAAGCAGAGGTATACAATATTCTCCTAACTGCTCTCCTCCCCAGTCTCTTCCTTCCAGTTTCTCCTTCTCCCTCACAGAGGTACTGAATGTTTCTTCCTCATTGTATCATTTCCCCTGCACGAATCCGTCAAAAGCTTACCATTGAATGTACAACAGAAATCAAATTCCTTAGTTTGGACAATCAGATCTAAAACTCTTTTTTTGGTGTACTTATTCACTGAATACGTATTTACTGTGTGACCCTCACTAGGCCAGGTGCTACCTATTCTTTTTATTCTTACCTCTTTTACCTCTTGTCTTACCTCCCAACTCACATTACACTCCAGCCAAACTGGAATACTCTCTGTAATGTGGCAGAGCTGGGTCAGAACACAGATGGGTTAACGCCTAGGTCAGTACACCATGATCCTGTATTCAGGTTTAAGTCCATTAATCCTGGATATTTATGTTTATTCTAATAAATTAACTATACAAAAGCTGAACACATACAAATTATACTGGCTTTTATAGATTTCTTGTTGACTTTGGGGGTATTTGTCATGGGAGTCTGGGATGTAAGCTCTGGAAGTAAACTATTGCCATCAAGTTTTTAGCAATCACTGTAGTCACAAGGACACCTAGGGAGAAAATAATTCAGGCTTGCTTTGACAAATGTGGGACTGAGTGTGCAATTTGTTCCAGGGTGCTAAGAACAACCTGCTTGCAAACAAATTTACTCCCACCTGCTGGTGGTTGACTGAAATACCAGGCAAAACCAATTTATCACTGGAAAAACAAAAACAAAAACAAAAACAAAAACCAGTTCTGGAACTAGGTCATTCTGGAAACAAGATTCTAGTTTTGGCCTCTGCCATGTAACCTTGGGCCAATTCCTCTTCCTTCTCTAGGCTTCAGTGTCCCCACATGTTCAATTCAGGTGCTTGGGCAAAATTACCTGGAATGGCCTTTCCATCTTTGGTAAGCAAGGACTGTCTCCAAGGATGCCTGAGTGACCAGGGACAAGGGATGAAGGATTAAGGGCAGTAGCGGTAGGCTTGACAGACCCACTCCTGTATGTAATGGTTAGTGATATATAGATACTCCCACCTATTTTTTTTTTCTAATCTTGCACTGGTGGGAAGGAAGCATTTGCTGCAATGAAAGGAAAAAAAGGTACGAGGGAAAAGAGGGGAAAGGAAGGTGCTAGGGTGCTCTGCTGCTTGTAAGAAGGCAGAAAATGATGAGATATATTTTAAAAGTGATTCAAAAATGGTAAAAAAAATAGATGGGTGGTTGTTGAGGTGGGGTAATGAGTTAAATCTTTAGCTGTGCAAAACACTCAGCTACCCCCAGGAGTTCCAAACAGAAGATTTGCAATATGCTGGGTACAAGCAGTCCCAACTCATTTACCAAATACTCAAGGAAAGACAAAGGGAACAGTGTTTCTGTTTGAATGTTCTAAATTTTTTTTTACATTTATTTTTGAGAGACAGAGCATAAGTGGGGAAGAGGCAGAGGGAGACAGGGACACAGAATCTGAAGCAGACTCCAGGCTCTGAGCTGTCAGCACACAGTCCGACGTGGGGCTTGAACTCACAAACCGTGAGATCATGACCTGAGCCCAAGTCAGACACTTAATCGACTGAGCCACCCAGGCGCCCCTCTGTTTGAATGTTATAGTTAACCAAAAGCGAACTTGAAATCTGTTTTGATTTTATCACTTTTACTTTTTTCTTTAATATTGTTTTGTTTTTGAGAGAGAGTACGAGCATAAGCAGGGCAGGGGCAGAGAGAAGGGGACAGACGCAGAGAACAGAGGACAAGGACACAAAGCAGGCTCTGTGTTGACAGCAGCGAGCCTGACATGGGGCTCAAACTCAGGGAACTGTGAGATCATGATCTGAGCTGAAGTCGGAGGCTCAACTGACTGAGCCACCCAGGTGCCCCTGATTTCAACACTTTTAAATGACATGCCATCACTGAGTTCTATTTGTTGACTGCCTGTCTGGCTTATGTGCTCTAAAGAGGCCTCTTTCTAAACTTGTTTCATTTTTTTAAGCTTTTTATTTTTTAACGTTTATTTATTTTTGAGAGACAGAGAGAGCATGAGTGGGAGAGGAGCAGAGAGAGAGTGAGACACAGAATCTGAAGCAGGCTCCAGGCTCTGAAGAGGTTAGTACAGAGCCCAACGCAGGGCTTGAACTCATGGACCCCGCTATCATGACCTGAGCCGAAGACGGATGCTTAACCAACTAAGCCACCCAGGTGCCCCTTTAAAGTTTTTTAAATATTTATGAGAGAAAGAGAGAGACAGAGACAGAGAGAGAGAGAGAAAACGAGCGGGGAGAGGGGCAGAGAGAGAAAGAGAGACAGAATCGAAGCGGCCTCCAGGCTCTGAGCTGTCAGCACAGAGCCAGATGTGGGGCTCTAACCCATGTACCACGAGATCATGACCTGAGTGGAAGATGGACACTTAAAAGACTGAGCCACCCAGGCGCCCCAAAACTTGCTTCATCTTGGAGATGGGAAGGACAGAGGGTAATGAGTGGAGGCATTTCCTCATTCTCTGATATCCTTCTATCCCACAGGACTATGTTCAGGGTAGTGGAAAGAACAGATGCCCTCTACACAAAATGCCAGGCTTTTCCATATGATGGGGCCAGAATGCTGGAACAGTAGAATGGCCTGCTCTCTAGGGGCTAACTCCCTTAAAGATACACTTACCTTTGCCTTCTTTTCCCCTTCCATGGTGTCAGCCAAGAACACTCCAACTCTGCATCCTCTAGTTGGGGGGTGGTGGTGAGGAGTAAAACAAAGGCAAGAGAAATGTAGTTTAAATTAAATCTTACAGTTTGCAGCCCACTGATAGATATCCGAAACATGCAGAGAGTGACCTTCCTTGAGGAATGCATGGCTGCCTTACTTCCTTAATGTTTGTGTTTTGTTAAAAACTAAAAGTAACCTTATCTTAACAACAGCTAGTCCTCAAGGTCCTGAAAGCCTTGCTTCCAAATTCCTTAGAAACTTACTTTATCTCTATCTCCCTCCCTCCACAAACTTAAAAATATATAATCAGTCACTCCTCACAACCCCAGTGCAGCTCTTTCTGGCCACGGGTCCTGTCCCAGTGCTTTAATAAAATCACCTTTTTGCACCAAAAACGTCTCAGGAATTCTTTCTTAGCCGTTTGCTCATGAACCCCATTAGAGGGGATGCTCCTGGAGCCCAATTTCTGTCCTACTGAAGGTTCACTATTGCTGTGGCCAGAGTCCCCTCATAAAACTTATTTGCTGACCCTCCTCCACTCCACCCAGAGGCGAGGCACTGAGGTTTACTGGAGGCTCAAGCGTCTGGGAATGATAAGCAGTCTAGTACCTCCTGATTCCCCCAAGGTGTCCAGCTCTTTTAGAATACAGATTCAGCCAGGGCACTCAAAGCACTGCACTTCCTTCACCAAAACAAAAACAAACATAACAACAACAACAACAACAACACCCACCAAACTCTTGGGCACACGCTCTTCCAAGAGAAAAGCAAATTTTGCATTTTTGCAGAGGCGGAGGTGCTGCAGGCGGAGGAGGGTAAGTCAAGCAGCTGATTCCGGCCCAGTCCTCCAGCAACCAAGGTGCTGAAGCCTGCCCCAGGAGAAACCGCAGAGGCCTAAAAGAGCAGAGGACTGAGCAGCGCCCTAGTTGGAGAAGGTAGTAGGATTGCACGTCTTTTTGTGTGGCTCCTGGAATCTCCCGATTGGCTAGGCAGGCGCTGCCATGGAGTGGGCGGAGCCAGCGGCGCAGCTGGCTCAGTGCCCGCCCAGTTGCAGATGGGACTGGCTTCAGACCGAGCGCAATTCAAAGCACAGGACGTGTGCTACGGGCGCAGCGTGGAGTAGAGCTCCTACCTGGCTGCTCCTCTCGCCGCTCGCGGGGCTCTGGGCTCCTGAGCGACTCCCGCACTTTCTGTTCCCCTTGGTTTCAGTTCTTAAAAGTGATTTTTTGCGGAAGACCTACCGCCTCCTGCCTCCCTCCCCCAGCTCCCTTTCGCCTCGTGCTTCCTGCTCACCTCCCTCTGTTCTTTTCCTGGTCCGAGGCCTTCCCTGTGGTCGGTCTCAGCTATGCCATCCTGGGCTTGCTGGGAGCCGCTGTCCTCCTACGGCTCTTCGGAACCTGGCTCCTGGAGGGTGACGACCCCCCCCCCCTCCACTCACCTTGAAATTCCACTTTGGCCTGTAGTGAATCCTCCTCCGACGTTCCCAACGTCATCCTGGACCTCTTTTATTGGTAAGCGGGTTGCTAGGCTACGGTGAATGGAGAGGAGGAGAAGAGAGAGGTGGCGGAGGGGGTGGTGAGTGGGCGAGTGATCTCTTGGTAGGAGCCCACTGGGGGGACACATAGACCTGGGCTTCTGAGCCCCCCTATGCAACCTGCCCTTCGGCCCCTGAAGGGGTTGGTGGTGGTGATGAGGGTGGCCAGTTAAGATGGAGCCATGTGTTTCAGCCTATATATTACAGTGGCACCTGATAGCACCCAGTTTCAGTGTGTGCCCATATAGCAGGGGGTGAGGATACCACCACCCATTCATTCCCAGGGACTAAGGTTCCAGGAAGTTTGCGGTCACAGGCATTGGCCATTGTGTGTGTGCGGGGGGGGGGGGGGGGCGGTGAGGGTTGTTGGGTGTTAACATTACACAGAACAACCATTTTATTTATGTAAAAGAATGAGATTATTTGGGAAGAGCAGAGGAATTACAATTTGTGATAAGCTATGGCAAACCATAGGCAAGTCTGAAGAGACAAAGGGAAGGCCAGCTTTTATTAGGTTTTAAGGAGAAATTGGGGAGAGTTCTGGACAAAAGTTGACTGGAGAAGAACAAGAGTTTGAGGATGGGGGCGGGTTTCTCATTGGCTGTAGGTGGTGGTTAGTGTGTCTTGCTGGGTGGGGCGGGGATCTTCCTGTTCTTAAAGATAAGAGATAAATTCCTATGTGAAAAGTGCCTTCTTTTGGCAAAGTAATTATCTTCCTTCTTGCTAGTTTTGTAGGCTGCAGTGAGAGGTTTGTACTTGAGAAGTCCCACTCCTGGGCTTCCTGACTCCATTTTAAATGATGTTTCCTTCATTTATTTTCACATATCCCCCTTTTGATCAAGATTTTTCCTCGAAAGTATTGCTGAACAAGAGTCAGATTTTTTTAAATTTAGTGGTTTGTCCCTCAGTACCAGGAAAGATCTTCTTCAGTTGTCATTGACCCACATTGGAGGGAAAGTGCATAATGATTGGAAACCATCAAGGCCACATTTGAGGAATACGGAAGCGTAGGAAAGAGAAATCTCAGTCACTTTCCATCTAAGGTCTATGTCTTGTCAAGGTCATAAACATTGGAGATCATCTTGAAGTGCTGAGCTAGCATCACCCTATTTGATGCATTACTTCTGCAGAGATTTGACAGGCATCAGGTCAAGTTTAAAATTAATTATACAAGCAGGATTAAAAGTAATATGACAAATACAGTTTATGTGATGGCTCCATATGGAGACCCCAAACCCAGCTAAATAGATCAAAAGACTGGGGGTCATTAAGTGAGATTTGTTGTAACCAGTGCACTTGTTCCCTGATCTTGTGTAATTGAATTTCTGCGTCTCCAGATGAATTTATACATGTGCAACAGGTGGTATTTGTTATTGCACAAATACCTCCTTGTTCAGCAAGTAGATAACCAAGGGTTATGTGATTATCTAAAACTACATTAGTCAGTCAAGTGATAGTCAGTGGGCTGATATTGCTGTGGAATTGGCTAGCTCTCCTAAGGTTAGGGGGAGATATCTGATCATGTGTTCACTGGCACTTACTCCAACCCAAGGAAGAAAATCTCTTCCGATGGAGGCAAACCGGGAGTCATGTATGCCCCCCAGAATTTCACATTTAAGATGCTCTGGAAGCCTAATGGGGCAGACCGATGGGAAGTCTCTTGATTTGTTAAGGATGTTAACAGGAACAGTTAAATGCCCCAATAGCATTGAGTTCCAAGTTGCCAGCTATCTAAGCATTCATATGCCCATAGGAAATACTGTCCATTGCCAACAAATCCAGGTGGAGCATAGGAGACTCTAGCTAAGGTCTGGTTTTTGATAGAGCCCTTAGCTGGAAATGTCCTGATTGACCTTTTCAAGCCATGGGTCAGAGGAGTTGGGATGACATTCTGTGAGAGTCCATTTTTTCCTAAAGTCCATTTTTTATTTTCTAAAAACCTTGCAGGAGCACCTGGGTGGTCAGATGGTTAAGCGTGGGACTCTGATTTTTGGTTCAGGTCATGAGCTTGGGGTTCATGAGATTGAGCCCTGCATCAGGCTCCATGATGACAGCACAGAGCCTCCTTGGTATTTTGTCTCTCCCTCTCTCTCTGCCCCTCCCCCGTTCTCTTTCTCTTTCTCTCTCTCAAAATAAATAAACATTGAAAAAAAAACCTTGCAAAAACCTTGCAAAGAGGAACAAATGTATCTGTATTTCCCTTGGGTACAGGGAGACATATTGCAGTTAGATAAGGAGAAGAACCTGGGGGAGTAAAGATGGTACAACTGGCAAAGATGGAGGGATTTAACTGAGCTAGTATGGTTATGACTAAGGAAAGGTTGAAACAAGGTGTGGGAATGCCTGGTCACAATAGCCTAACCCTATAGTTAACATCTATAGGCTTTTGGTTGTATCAGCAATGGTATTTGGGACTAGAAGGAAATTCGTTTTAGGTAACACCAAGGGATCTCTGACATCGTGAACAGATTGGAGCTTCTCGTGACAGATCCAGCAGTCAGAAAGGTTACCCCATTTTGCAAAGGATTGGGAAATGTGGACATAAGGGCATTTTCTTTCCCAGAGAGGGCAAAGAAAGAGTGAGAACAACCAAGGGACAGAAGGTATATGTGTCTGGTCCCATCATCTTGGGAAAGCTGTTTCCTTCAGCTGCCATCTGCTTCATTTCCTGGAAATCTTTATTTTCAGGTCACCAGATGGTGTGCAGGTCTCGTCAGGGTTTGGTGTTTATATGTGACCCAGGAATCCAAAAGTTTGTTCCTTGGAATTTGGCAGCATGTGGGTTGGTTAGCAGTACCTGATAGGGGTCCTTTCAATGGGGTTGAAGAGAGTCTTTCTGGTCCTTGTGAGTGGTCCTGGTTCTGGCTTAGCTTGTACTGAAGTAGCCAAAGGCAAATATGCTGCTTCATTTACTTTGGAGGGAGTTAGAATTACATGTCTAGCACTGTGTTTTCCATATTCTCTTTTCATATAAGAAACACCAGTGAGCCATGACTAATCAGCATCATCCAAAGGACTTTCCTATAAGTTTTCACAGGGAGTCAGGAACTGATCTGTCAAACAGTCATGAGGAGTATTATCTTAGAAGAGGGAAGAAGTGTAGCAGGGTTAAGGTTCTTATAGTTGAAAAAAAAAGTTATATGAGGAGCTGTTAGCAAGAGGGAGGATTTCACAGGAGGTGAGATGACTGGCTGAAAGGTGTTGAGTATGGTGAGAATTTAGGTTGGAATGGAGGCTAGTAGACTATGAGGGTTGGGAACAACAGGGTGACGAGGGATAACATTATTGTTTACATTGTTCTGAGATCATGGACAGACCTCTATCCACAGTCATTAGGATTTAGGAAGGGTTCTATTTTGTGGGGCACAAAGGGGGTTAGAGGGGACTCCATGACTATTTCTTCAGTGGCCTTAACTAAGATGGCAGTATCAGGAATGGCTCTGAGGCAAGGGAGGTAACCTCAGGCCACAGGGTCTAGCTGTTGGCTATATTACCCTGTGGGTTGATGGTGGTCTCCATGTTTTTGGTTGAATACCCCAAGGGTATTCCCTTCCTTTTCATATGTAAAAGGAAAAAAAGGAAGCTGGTAATTGGGATGTCCAAGGGCAAGGGGATTTATTTTTTTTATTATTTTTTAGTTTATTTATTTACTTAGAGAGAGAGAAAGAGAGAGCTGGGGAGGGGTAGAGAGAAAGGGAGGGAGAGAGAATCCCAAGCAGGCACTGCACTGTAAGCTCAGAATCTGATGCAGGGCCCGAACCCACAAACCATGAGAAACCTGAGCTGAAATCAAGAATAGTAGGCTCAACTGACTAAGCCACCCAGGTGCCCCTCAAGGGCAAGGGGATTTATTTAGTTTTCTTTTAAGGTATTAAAAGCTAGGTCATCCCAAGCTTCCTAATTAATGGGGTCAGGTTTGGTGTTCTTTAGTAATGTATATAAAGGCTGGGCCATGAGAGAAAAGTTCAAAATCCATTTCTGACAGTAGGCAGCCAGGCTGCCTGAGAAAATCTTGTAATTGGCAGTTAGTCTTGAGTTTGGGGAAGTGCAGGGTGCTATGAAGCCTACTTGGATCTAGGTGCAGCCCTTGTTCTGAGATTAGGTGCCCTAAATAACGAACTTGAGTTTGAACAAACTGCAGTTTTTCCTTGGAGACCTTGTGTACCTTTAAGGCTAAAATTTTGGATAGATGGATGCTACCCTCCTGTGAAAAGGGGACAAATTATTAGTGTCCTTAGAACTAGCTCTAGTGCCATTAGAGATGGAACAAATAAATGACCTTAAAGGTTCATTTGCTTCACCTAATTGGCTATTTTGGTTGTTGCTGTCAAATTATAGAATTTATTTCTCTCTTTTGAGAGAATTTCCAGCATGGTATTTCTCCATGAAATCTCAGCCCAGTAAATGAATGGGGGGTGGGGTGGAAGACTAAGGAGTAAAGGGTGAGTATCTCTTAGAGGGCCTAAACAAAAGGTGATAGGTTCAGAGACAGGAACCTGTTGAGGTTTGACAATCCCCTCCCATTTGAATTGTTGTAATACTCAAGGCAGGGACTGTTTAATAACAGTGGGGTTGAGCACTGAGGGTGTAGTTCTGGTGTCAATAACAACACAGAGATTCATTCCTAGTCTGGAGAGTTGTTTCTCTGAACTGGTTAAGAGCAGGATTGGGAAAATCCCCTGTAGTTCCTTGGAGTCCCGTCATTGGCGGTTAGGAAGGCACTGGAAAGGTTGCTTAAAGAACTGAAGGCACTTGAAGTGCTTAAGCTTGTAACAGTCTTTTCCAATGCTCTGGATTTTTGCAATAATGACAAAGATCAGGAGCATTTTGGTTTTGTTTAGGGGCCTCCATTTATCAGAGTTGTAAATTAGGGACTTCAGTGGTCTTCCTTGTAGTTGAATCATCTACGGTGTGGATGAGCTGATTTGCTAATTAACTAAACCTGGAGTGGACATAGTTTTCCATTCCATCATGGTCCTTTTTAACTAGACAAGATCCTGTTTCTTCCCATTCATGACCATAGAATTAAAAGCTACCCCAGTGGACTCAACATTTAAAAGAAGACCAGAATCTTCTTTGAAAACAATTTGGAGCTGGCTGTAATAATTATGCACTGGGCTCATTGGGCTTCTGGGTATAAGCATGAAACTTTTTCCAGTTGACAGGTTTTGGGAAAGCCCTAAGAATAGACTGGTAAAGTCATTTCACAATTGAAAGAGCTTGATCATATAACAAGTCAGGGGGACAGTGCCTCATTTGTAGTTCTAGAGATTGTTCAAGATTATGCTGGTTGGCAGTGTTATCCACTGTTGGACCTGGCCCCTCACCAATGAGCACGTGAACTAATACAAATCTGAGAAACTGTGTTGGTAAGTTTGGAAAACTATTAAATTCCTCAGCAAATCTATGAAGATCCTCAGTCACTTTGGGGAAGTTTTTGACTATAGCTCATAATTCAGTCCAGGGAACTAAGAAATTAGGGGCTTAGAATTTGAATCCTCAGGGGGTTTGACTTTATTTTTTGAAAGAGAGAGAGAGAGCAAGAGAGCACACATGTGCATTCGAGGAGGAGAGGGCAGAGAGAGAGAGAGAGAAAGAGAGAGAGAGAGGGAGAAAGGGAGAGAATGAATCTTAAGCAGGTTCCAGGATCAGCATGGAGCCTGACTTGGAGCTCAGTCTCATGATCTCATGAGTTCATGACTTGAGCCAAAATCAAGTCAAACATTTAACTAGCTGAGCCAACCCGGTGCCCCTGGAGTGTTTGACTTTAAAGGGGAAGATTTTTTTTCTCCCCTGAGTTGTTAATTTTAGCCATTCTGACTGGTTTGAGATTGTATCTTATTGTGGTTTTGATTTGTATTTCTCTGATGATGAGTCAATGTTGAGCATCTTATTATGTGACTGTTTGCCATCTGGATGTCTTTTTTGGGTAAGTGTCTATTCTTGTCTTCTGCTCATTTCTTCACTGGATTATCTTTTGGGTGTTGAGTTTGGTAAGTTCTTTGTAGATTTTGGTTACTAACCCTTTATCCGATATGGGTGGGTTAAATGGGTGATGGGCATTAAGGAGGACACTTTTTGGGATGAGCACTGAGTGCCATATGTAAGAGATGAATCACTAGGTTTTACTCCTGAAGCCAAGACTACACTGTGTGTTAACTAACTTCAGAATTAAAAAAAAAAAAACTTTGGGAAAAAAAATAAAGAGGCAGGTTTCAATAACTTTGGGAGATGAGGACACAGGGAGAGATTCAAAAAGAGGGAAGTTCAGTGAGAGGATTAGAATGAGGAAGTGAGAATATTAAAGAAGGTGGAGCCAGCATAGGAGGGAAAGAGGAAGATGGTAGTAGGGACTCAGCATAAGATGGTTGTTGCATGTCCATAGACCAAGAAAAAGGAGTGGAACAATATGGTACCTGAGACCAAGAGGACAGGGGAGAGGAGTAAAGGGCTTTAGAAGCTTTTTTGTCTTCCTTTTTTTTTTTTTACCTCAGTTAATTTGGAAACATTATTTTGTGAAGAGGTGATTTTTGAGTCCTGAATATATTTTTGGAAGCCTCCAGGTACCAACTAAAATAGGCATCCCGTGTACTCTATTTTTAAAATTTAATTCCAGTTAGCATATAGTGTTATATTAGTTTCAGGTGTACACTATAGTGATTCAACACTTCCATACATCAGCCAGTGCTCATTCCAACAAGTACATTCCTTCCATGTAGTCTATTTAATTTTAAGTTCAGAGTTTTCTAGTTTGGGGGTCAGAAGTCCCCCTAAAGGCCATTGAAGTTCTAAATTATTTTTGGCTAAGTTGGTCCAGGTAGTTAAAAATGTACATGAGGAGGGACCATAGTTTCAAAACTGTGAAATCAGTCAGAGTCCCAGAAGAAAGACCCTCTTGAGAATGTTTAGAAGATTGTAATCCCATTACTCAAAAACCAAGTGAGTACTCACCAAAAAGGATGGAGCCTTTAAATAGATCCCAAGGACAGGCAAAGAGCTCATCCAAAAGGAGGGAGCTCAAAATCCAAGAGGAGAATTATTGAACCGGAAGTAGATGGAGACTTGCAGAAGTGAGGTGCACAAAGGGCTCTCTCTGTGTGGATACCTCACTTGATTCTGAGAGTTGTTGTCCTTCGGGGTTTGTCTCCTTAGGATCCCACTTCTGACCACCAAGTAAGTTAACTGTAAATAGAGCAAAGAGCAATTTTATTTAAGTGAAACTATGAGTTTATTGGGAAAAGCAGAGAAGTTGCAATTTGGGACAAGGAAGCTATGGCAAACCATAGGCAAGTCCGAAGAAACCAAAGAAAGGTCGGCTTTTGTTAGGTTTTAGGAGGAAATTGGGGAGGGTTCAGGGGAAAAAAGTTTATTGGAGAAGAACAAGAGTTTGAGGTTTGGGTGGGGTTCTCATTGGCTTCAGATGGTGCTTAATGCTTTGTTGCTGGGGCAGGGAGGGATCTTTCCTGTTCTTTTTTTTTTTTTTTTAAAGCTTTCTGACAGCATTTTTTTTATTTTTATTTTTTTTTCAACATTTATTTTATTTTTGGGACAGAGAGAGACAGAGCATGAACGGGGGAGGGGCAGAGAGAGAGGGAGACACAGAATCGGAAACAGGCTCCAGGCTCTGAGCCATCAGCCCAGAGCCCGACGCGGGGCTCGAACTCAGGGACCGCGAGATCGTGACCTGGCTGAAGTCGGACGCTTAACCGACTGCGCCACCCAGGCGCCCCAAGATCTTTCCTGTTCTTAAAGACAGGAGATAAATTCTTATGTGAAAAGTGACTTCCATGGCAAAAATTCTCTTCCTTCTTCCTGCTGGTTATGTAGGCTACAGTGAGGTATGTACTTGAGAGCTCCTCTTTCGGGGCTTCCCATCTCAATGTTAAATGAGGTTTCCTTTATTTTCACATGGGTAAAGGCTAAAATTATTCTTTAAAAAATTTTTTTTTACATTTATTCATTTCTTTTGAGAGACAGAGACAGAGCACTAGCGGGGGAGGGGCAGAAAGAGAGGGAGACACAGAATCCGAATCAGGCTCCAGGCTCGGAGCTGTCAGCACAGAGCCTGATGTGGGGCTCGAACTCACAAACCGCGAGATCATGACCTGAGCCGCAGTCAGATGCTTAACCGACTGAGCCACCCAGGTGCCCCTAAAATTATTCTTTTATGCTGTATTGACATCTTGTAAAATCAGGAGAGCCTCGAATGGACTAATCATAAGTTCCTTTTCACACTTTGTTCCCCACCCCTCATAGGGTCCACTAGGCAACAATCCTCCTTATCAAATGGACTAGATGTATTCCTGTGTATTATCTTTGGGTAGTGGTTTCAGTTCCCTATCAGCCAGCACAGTAATTCAAACAAGCCAATCACATAACTCAGGAAGCAGGGGGTACCTCACCCTCCTAATACTACAAAGCCTGCTTTTCACAGATTCTTCTTTTTCTTTTTCTTTTTTTGAGGGAGGGCACAAGTGAGAGAGAGAAGCAAAGCTCACCTGAAGCAGGGCTCGTGTTCTTACCTGAAGCAGGGGCTCATGCTCATGAACCATGAGATCATTACCTGAGCCCAAGTCAGATGCTTAAGGACTGAGCCACCCAGGCACCTTCTCACAGATCCTTCTGATTTATGCTATTTCAGAGTGCAACCCTCATGTGTTCTGCATGGTATGCAATGTTCTCTTTTGGACTGTGAATGTATGTGACTATTGATCTTTTCTGTCTGGAGTTGGGTGATGTGTGTTTAGCCATCCCTATAACTCTAGGATGAGCCTCCTTACCTCAACAAAGAGGAGAAGAGGAGGTGATTAAAACAATTGTCATCACACACATGATGATCCAGGCACAATCAAAGAGAACTGGTGAGCTTTTACTAGCTGTTCCTTGACCAACTGTTCTGTGATATAGTGAAGGCTGCCTGGGACAGGACCACCAATTCCTGGTGGGCTTGTGCTCTGGCCTGGGTGGCACTGTGTCGTTTTTGTTGGATATTGCCATCTCTTCCTTCCTTAATATAAGAATTGGAGTTAATTGACTGCATCTCAGTGTGAAGTGCCTTTGAGTTTGGGCTCAAAGTCAAACAGTGTGTGCCAGTGTCTGAGGCTCCCACCCATAAAGGTAGCAACAACCCAGCATCCTAATCGGTCAGTACTTGAGTCCTTCTTACTAGGGGTTGGGTTAGTGACTTGTTAGGCAGTGACCACTGCTTCTAACCTGGTGAGCATTTCTGGTTACTTGGGGCAGCCAGCCATGTGGTCATTGTGATTGTGTACTCCTGGGATGGCCCTTTGTTAGGTTTGCAGATAGGAAGGGGATTACTACCACAGGGAGAATTAATGAAGCATGGCACCCTGGTTGCCTTAATAGTTATTGTCCTGGACAGGGTAGTGAGCTTGCTTATCTCCTGTGCTGTTGCTTCCCTTGCTGCTACCTACACACTATCCTGACACCAAAGGATATTGAAGTGCACACCCATGGTTGCTTGTGGCCCAGGAATTGATGAGAAAGGGGGAAGAAACATGTAGTATTAAACTGTTATCCCAATGCAAAAACCCCTCTCCAGTGCCAAAAAGCAACCATTGCTATAGGGGAGGCCCCTAAACCCTGATGATTCTGGTTCTGGTTGAAGAAATTTATAAATCTGAGCAGAGTAGAGAGGAGCCCCCTGGAACAAAGTATATCCAGTAACAAACAAGCAAAAAGAATGAAAGAAGGGAAAAAAGAGTGCATCAAACCTGAGTATAGGTGAATGTGATATTGTGATTTATAAGAAATAGGTATTTAATCATTCAGATGACTAAAATGTATTTTTCATATATATTTGGCCTTTGTCCGTGATTTCTGGCTCACAGCTTCCCCACAGATTTGTGTCCCCCACAGATTCATATGTTGAAACCTTAACCTTCAATATGACTGTATTTGGAGACATGGCTTTATGGAGGTAATCAAGGTTCAGTGAGGTCATGAGGGTGGGGCCCTAATCTAATAGGATTGGGTCTTTATAAGAAAAGGAGGAGACACCAGAGAGCTCTCTCCCTGTCTTTGTCCACTTTCATGTAAAGGAAGACCATATGAGGGCATAGAAGATAGCCATCCACCAAGGACAGAGGTCTCATCAGAAACCAACCCTGCTGGTACCTTGATATCTGACTTCTAGACTTTAGAACTGTGAGAAAATAAATTTCTGTTGTTTAAGCCACACAATCTGTGGTATTTTGTTATGACAGCCCTTGCAGACTAATTCAGAGGATACCAGATGTCTTTACATATACAGTTGATTCTTGTTATTTGTGGTAGTTACGTCCTGTAAAAGTCACCATGAGCACAGAACTAGTGAATAGGAAACCATTGCTCCTAGTGGAAATACCTGGTTACATTCTTGTGAACCTCTGGTCACGACATTGTCATCAACCAATCCAATACATAAATTCGTTTTATGTGTATTTCTGTTTTAAAGGCCTCTTATTTTGTGTATAGTGTTGCTTCATTTAAATTGATATTTAGCATATATTGTTGATTGACTTACATTGAACTCACTGATATCAGCACTATAATTCATGCCCAAAACATGTATTTTCTCCATAAGGCACATCACAGCCTTCTTGTGCTTAGGAACACTAGACAGGACATCAGCACTACACGTGGGGGAAAATTTAAACAGTGAAATCACTAACAAAAAGCACACAAGTGTGAATGACATGGCACTAAATATGCTGTTGAAAGACCACTTGTTGGGGCGCCTGGGTGGCTCAGTCAGTTAAGGATCCAACTCTTGATTTCAGCTCAGGTCATGATCTTAGGGTTTGTGAGTTTGAGCCCCGCATCAGGCTCTGTACTGGCAGTGTGGAGACTGCTTGGGATTCTCTCTCTCTCTCTCTCTCTCTCTCTCTCTCTCTCTCTCTCTCTCTCTCTCAATAAATAAATGAACATTTAAAAAATTTAAAAAAGAAAGGTCATTGTATACAGTATGAGAGGTGAAATAAGAAGCTGGAATGCTGCCTTGTCTAAACCTGAGAACTTGTGGGTCCGATGACTCACATATTTTTGCCACTCTGCACATGTTTGCAAATAAGCACCCAAGCGCTTGAGTATTGATTTTGGGGTCACAAGTACATTTTAGCAGGTAGACAAATTTGCAGATATAGAATCTGCAAATAATTAGGATCAGCTGTATTACGGTCACAGTGTAAGGGCTGCAACAGGAAACCCCTTATGCCATTTGGAGCCCCAGATCTTATTGTTATGACCAAAGCACTCATTTCTGTTCTCAGAGTACACAATGCTGGGCTCTTGAAAAAGGCAGTAAATGGAACTTCCAACTTCCGTGTAGGCCCCAAGTGGCTTGTTTAATTGAGAGGCATAATTGGCTCCTCAGAGAACTTCTACTTAGTTACAAAGTGGTAAATAGATCTCCTCTACAGTCATTGTTACAGGCATTGTTACAAGCACTAATTAGCCTAAATTCATGTCCCCTGAGGACTCGTTACACCAATGCCACACAGGTCTGTTAGTTGTCTTTATTAGCCACAAAGGAGGGCATCTTTTTTTATTTCAAATATTTTTATTTATTATTATTATTACTTTAAATATAATTTATTGTCAAGTTAGCTAGCATACAGTGTATGCAGTGTGCTGGTTTTTGGGGTATATTCCCATGATTCATTGCTTACATACAACACCCAGTACTCATCCCAACAAGAGGAGGGCACCTTTAAAGTTCATGTTTTTCGATGACCACCTCACCATGTGGCCCTCTGTCTTTTGGAGCAAGTGCCTATGCCATTTCCTAGGGAGGCACCACTACTCCCTGAAAGTCTCAGTCAACACCAAGGTTTAAACTGATGTGAAGGCATTCAGGCGTAAATTATGGTACAAGGCCTACAATTAATATTATATATTGTCTTGACATTTGGTAAAATTAGAAGGACCTCAAATGGTCTAACCACAAGTTCTCCTGCCTGTTTTGTGCCTGTGGACAAGGTCTCTTAGCCAAACAACTCTCCTTATTAAACAGACTCAGTGCTGTTCTAGCGAGTTTCAGTTCCCTGCCAGCTGTGGAATTAATTATTCAAGCCAATAACATCCTCCCCTGGAAACCAGAGGCACTCTGTCCTTGACACTGCAAAGCCTGTCTCCTACAGACCCTGATTGTTCAGGGTTCCTGAGTGCAACTCGAGTGAGGCTCTCTCTGGTTTGCTGTGTCCTCCTTTTTCAGGCTGTGAGTATATGTGACTGATCCACTGCTGTCTTCACATTTGTCCAGTGTCAGGTGTTACGTTTTTGGCCATCCTCACAACCATAGGAAAGAATCCTTTCCTCCTTAATGGGATGAATAGGAGGTGATCAAAATGGGTACAGAGTGATGGGCAAGACACAAAACATAGACATGAAAGATACCTGTTGAGTACAGATTTTGATTTTTTTAATGTTTATTTTTGTGAGAGACAGAATGCAAGTTGGGGAGGGGCAGAGAGAGAGGGAGACACAGAATCTGAAGCAGGCGACAGGCTCTGAGCTGTCAGCACAGAGCTGGAGGCGGGGCCTGAACTCAGGAACCAAGGGATCATGACCTGAGCCCAAGTCGGACGCTTAATTGAGCCACCCAGGCACTTGTGAGTACAAATTTTAGCCCACTTTCAGGGGCATGTGTGTATGTGGAAAGGCTGGGAGACCCTATTCAATGTTACCAATGGAAATTATTGTCTCTGTTTCATTGGAGCCCAGATGGTGTAATCTATGGAAGTATATTCATGTGGCCTGAGATGGGTGTACTTTTGTATTTACTCTTGTGAAACTTTTGAAGATACAGGTTTTTTTTTCGTCTGGATTTCAGTTTAGGCCTGTAAATACCTGAAGAGATGGTCAGCTATTTGCATGCAGATCACACAGAAATATGTATTTGTTGTGGCCCCAAGATCCTGAGCACTGGCACATGGGTAACATACGGTTGGAAACAGGTAGGAACACATTGCTTTAATTCAGGAATAATTGATGCAACATACTTTGGAATATTACAAAATGAAATGTTATGATTGAAGATAATCGGGAATACGTTTTTAAATGGCAGAAATGAACATGTACCCAGGGGGAAGAAAAGGTAGTTGGGCAAGGTTCTGGGCAGCAGCTCAGCATTGTCCACAGTCTCACATACCAGAGTGTGCTATTGAACATACACACACAGTTTTGTAGGCACTAATGTTCCCTAGCCAACATATGGAAGATCCCAAGTGTCGCAGTGATGCTCAGGGCCTGTTCTCATTCACAAGCCCCTTCTGGCGGGGCGGGGGGGGGGGGAGTGGCCTCACTGAAGGTCTCAGGTGCCTTGGGTGAATATCTCAGAGACCTTAGGAAAGGCCAGCTAAATTAGGTTTTTGGGCTCAATCCCAACATCTGAGGTGGTCCCCCCCCCACCATACTAATAAGCAATTCTTGGACACCATCAGGGTGTCTGAAAGTTCAACTCAATTCTGACACTACCTACCTGGAGACTGCATCAGATCCCACAGGTTAAGTGTTCAGTCCCAGAAGACCACCTTCCCCCCGTACCAGATTCTAGTCACAAGTCCAGGTTGTTACCTGTGCTTTTGACTGATTGCCTATAAAAGAGACATTACCACAAGTCTCTCCTAGGGTTTGGTTCATTTGCTGCAGAGGCTCACAGAACTAAGAGAAACATTTTACTTACTATATATAAAATTATGTAACCCAGGAACAGCCAGATGGAAGAGATGCATAGGACAAGGTACGGGGAAAGGGTGCAAAGTTTCCATGCCCTCTGCAGACTCACCACTCTCCCCAAATCTCCATATGTTCATCAAGCCAGAAACCCTCAAACCCTGTCCTTTTGGGTTTTTGTGGAGGCTGATTGACCAATGGCCATTGATTCAACTACCAGCCCCTCTTCCCTCCCGGGAGGTCAGGGATGTATGACTGGAAGTTTCAGCCCTCTAATCACTTTGTTGGTTCTCCTGGCAAACAGACCTTGTCCTTAGGTGCTGTTTATGTGCTCATTCACATAACAAGAGACACCTCTATCAGTCTCAACACTTAGGGAATTTCAAGGGTTTGGAAAGCTGTGAGCCAGGAAATAAGGAGGAAGGATAAGGAGGAAGAATATATATATATATATATATATATATATATATATATATATATATATATATCTCACAATATTACACCAATTCTCTGCAGGGCTACAGTTAGGTACTTAATATATACTCACCCAAGACATCTCTAGGCTTGGAAACACATGACTAGTGAGACACATGCTAGATTCCAGAATGGATATCTTTGAGAAGACAGTGCTGAGGCCCAAGAATCTGAAATGGCTTTGTTGGGTAAGGGTCAAAAGGTTCTTTATATCATATGCCTTATGCTCTAAAAACAGAGGTGTATAAGAGCGAGGTTGACATCTATTTGACAACAAAATGCCCGGTCCCAGCCCAGAAAGGGGAAGTGTGACTTTTACCTGGAAAAGGTAAATTGGTTAGCACAGCTCAAGAGGGCACCAGGGGTGGAAGATTACTTTTCCTGGGTCAGTCAACCAACCTGGAGAGCTGTGTCCATGCTGATTGCAAGGTAGGCCTCTTTAAGGGGTTGAAGTAATACATTTTCCTGAGTGCTGCCTCCTGCCTGCTTCCTTCCCAGAAGGCCAGCTGCTACCCCTTCATCCTGCCTGATAACATGGACCCAGTCTTTGTGCCCCACCCTCTGGATAAAAGCTGAGGAAGAAGTAGAAGTCGGCCTTGTTACTGTGCTTTTGGCTGACTCTCTGTGGGGAGAGAGGTGGGTGGGAGAGTGAGCATGTACACATAGGACTATGTATGTCTTTATGTATACAGGAGAAGAGAAGGCCTTGGAAAATTTATAGCTGGGGTGACCTCTGCTGTATGCTGTCTAAGAAACCATGTATTTACTGATAATCAGTGACTTCTCTGGTTCAGCAAAAACTACAAATGAAATTGATTCAGAAAGTTTTGGACAGGATGCTGACAGTATATGATGTTCATCAGAGTCCAAAGTTTGGAGGTAAGCCACTTCTAGACACTTGAGATCTGTGTGTTAAGTTGAATAGAGCTGAGACACAGCAAATCAGTCCCACCAACTAAGCTGACCATTGACATACCTACAGGCTCTACACTTCCGCCTCTCCAGATCCCACCTTCCTGACCTGCAGTGGAGCACTCCTGGGCTGCCAATCTTCAGGCACTTTGTTTTGACCCTGGAGTCTCTCCCACTTCTCTCGCTTTATGTAGAAGAGGGCTTCTGCTCTCTCCACACTCCCTTGTGAGGGTACCACATCTGAGGCTCATTCCCTGGTGTGACTGGAGGAGCACTACCCACAGAAATAGGTGTGCAGGCCATAGGGCCCTATGCTTCTCAAGCTAGAATTTTCTGTAACATCTGTCATGCTGTAGGGCATACACATTTTTGAACACACATTCTTTGCACCCTGGACACTCACCCTATTCAGTTTGTTGAAAACTGGGCATGTGATCTACTCTATCCAGTCTCCTTTGCCTGCCCAGGCCCCAGGTGCTTGTCCCTCTGTCCCTTAAGCCTTCGACTCTCACCAAGTTTATTGGCTCTACCTCCAGAAAAACATCTTATCTCTTCTTTGATCATGGGCTCCCAATATCAGGCCTTGGGAATCTTGCTGCTGAGTTAGTGCAACAACTTCCTAACCTCTTGTGTGACTGATACCAGTTTTGGTATCTCTAGTCCATTCAACACACTGCAGTCAGCATCATCTTTATAAATCTAGCCTGATTACTTCAGGAATTGTTAATGGCTTTATTTAACTTCCACATAAAATCCAAACTCTTTGGCCTAGCATTCAAATATTGAGAGAATAGATGAGAAATCACAATGAAACTGAAGCACAAACTACCAGGAAGCCAATGAGTCAGTTTCTATATTTCCTCTCAGCCATCCCCTTGGGAAGGGCAAGTAGCCTGGATCACACAGCTTTAAGTGACAGAAAACCTATCCTGAGTCCACAGAGTAGAAGTAATGTTCTCTGACCCAGGGGACACCCAGGAAACCTAAGCCAATGACTGACAAAAGAAAGGGTGCATTAAATAGAGGTTCTGTGGGAGGTTGAACTTAATTCTAAAGGATTAATGAATGCTAAGGGTTTGCATTTGTGCAAACAAATAGAGTTCTTTTGTTTTTTTAATTTATTTTAGTGTTTATTTATATTTGAGAGAGACAGTGCGTGAGTGGGGGAGGGACAGAGAGAGAGGGAGAGAGAATCTGAAGCAGGCTCCAGGCTCTGTGCTGTCAGTACAGAGCCCAATGCAGGGCTTGAACCCATGAACCGTGAGATCATGACCTGAGCCGAAGTCAGACACTTAACCGACTTGAGCCACCCAGGCACCCCAAATAGAGTTTTTTGAATACTCATTGCCTCAGTCCTAAAGAACACACAGCTGTGAGGATTTGGCACATGAAATTAGACTAGTAGGGCCACTATGTTTGGCATGGGAGCCACCTTGAAAACCAAGGCCATTGCCCTAGGCCCTGAACTTTGGAGGTAGGTCTCTTAATTGATTTCCCTTTACTGCACTGGTCCCTGCAGCATGTGAGGGGGATAAGGTGTGGTGCACAGGTTCCAAGGTGAGTGTGCTCCTGAGAACTGGGAAACAGAGTGGAGAGGGCAGAGGGCAGGCTCTTTCAATGACTTTACCCTATAAGGACAGCAGTGCCTCATCTAGCTGGATTCCCTGGGGAGGAGGCCAAAACTCTTGAGGGAGAGAGGGCTGGGTACATGGGCGTTCAGGTGTTAGAGCAGAGCCAACTTCCCCTTATATGATACCAACATTTGCATCCATTGGGCCAGACACTGGTAGGTGTCAAGGAAGAGCAGCTACCTCATTTCTTTATTTCCTTGTTCTCTTATATCTTAGCAAAGTCTAACCAATGAGTATTTAGGTACCAAGCATGTTCTTCCCCTGTTTTAAGGCAAGGTAGCTATATCTTGGTAGGCATCCAGGGCCAGGGTGAGAGCAGCAGGCAAGGGCCGACCTCTGGGGATTGTCAGGTATGGATAGTCTGCATTGTCTCTGAGGTACCTTACCACCTCCTTTCAAACAGATTCTGATTTGTTTATGACCTGATGCCTAAGTGGCAGTGGTGGTTGGGGGTGGGTGGTGGGTTATATGAAGCTTTCTCAGCATGCAGACCTGTGGCACGGGGTGGGTCTTTGGATTGATTTGGTCAAACAGTAAATGAAGGGTGAAATGTAAGAACAACTCAGGACCTTATTTATACAGAAGGGGTCACTGTAGGCTCTAAGTCTGTGGCTGTGTATGTGTACATGGGGAGTGGGGAGGCCAGTAGATGGGGAAGCTTCAGTCTGAAGGGAGTGGGCGGCAGGGATGGAGAAAGCAGAGAACAAAGCAGAACACCATGGTGCCAAGTGTTCTTTGTAGGTGATAGCCTCCCCTGCCTGGTCAGTGACCATAGCGTGCTCTAGAGAGGAGGCTTAGCTGAAGGGAGCAGGAGAAGAGGAAGGCAAGCACCTGCTGTGGGCTGTAAATAACAAGGAGGTGAGGTTAAAATAGCTGAGGGGAGTGTTTCACAGGGAGAAAAGAGGGTCTGGGTAGAGATGTACAACTTGATCTAGAAGAGAGTCAGACTCTCAAGATCAAAGAGTGAACATGCTAGATTACATTTTGAATTGCATATAATCAAAGGGGGAAAGATGCAGCAGGAGAATGAGGGCTGATGCTGGACAGAGAGGGATGAAGGTAAAGAAGAATAGTGAGGATAAGAAAGAAAACACTGCCCAGAAATAAGTAGTAATTGGTTTATCAGTAGCACTTAAAACCCATTCAAACCTGCTTCAAAGGCAGGTTGAGCCCAAGCCTGTCCCCATGTCTGTCAGGTCATCAGTGGTAAGCAGGATCCAGGCAGTGGCACCTATCCCATGAGAGTCACTTGCCCTTATAAGCCTGGCTTCAAGGAAATTAGGCTAAGGGCTATAAAGTTTAGGGACCCCTAGATCTCCCTATGAGGCCTCCCACTAGACTCAGAGTCAAATCTCTCTTTGTGTCTAAGCTGCAGTAGAGTTTCAGAGTTCACAAACAGAGGCCTCCTCCTCCTACACAAGTTCGCAAACAGAGTCCTTAGTGACATGTCCTGTTAAGGTTTAAATAGGAGCTTTATTACTTCCTTAAGAAGGGAGGGGCAGTGAGAAGAGGAAGAGGAGCAGGGGCCAGGGAAAGCTAGCAAAGCTGCTTCCCTCTGAGCAAGAGGGAAGCCACAGTGTTGTGAAAAGCAGCTCCCTGAGGGCTTCAACCCAGCCCAGCACCTGGAATGACATAGGCTCTGCCATATTGTGAAGTGAAGGAATGAATGGGACATTTTTATCACCCCTTCCTTCATCTGCTCTTTGAGCTCTAGAACTGTGGTAGATACTAAGGAACAGAAGTTGGAGCAGTGAAGTTCTGAAGCAGGAGAGAAGTGGTTATTGCTGCCACTTTTCTTGCCTTCCAGAGCTCATCAGGGAGGATGGCACTGGGATACGGAGCTGAGGCCATCACTCCAAAGATGGATTTTAGGTACCTTATCTGGAAGCTTCTTTTCTTAGTTCTGGCTGCTATAACAAATACTGTAGACTGGGTGGAAACCACAAGACATTTATTTCTTACACTTCTGGAGTTTGAGAAGTCCAAGATCAAGGTGCTGGCTAATTCAGTTACTAGTTAGAGCTTTCAGCCTTTTGCAGAAGACAGCTGCCTTCTTGCTGTGTGCTCACATGGTGGAAGAGAGAGAGTTCTCATGTTTCTTTCTCTTATTATAAGGGCACTAATCATTATGGGGAGCCTACCCTCATGGCCTCATTTAAACCTGATTATCTCCCAAAGGCCCCACCTCCAAATGTAATCATATTGGTGGTTAGGCCTTTAACATATGAGTTTTTGAGGGAACACCAATATGTAGTCCATAACACTTCTCTTTCAATGATACTTTTAGAGATGTGGGGATACTTTAGCTATGTTTTCATACTGACCACTGCTAGCACATAAGATGGCCCTTATGGGCAGATAAAGTAGAAAAAGTTTTCCTTCCTCTGGGATACAGCTCCGTGCCAGGCTTATGGCTTGGTGAGGGGAATATGGACTGTTCTTTCAGCTGGGATCCCATGAACATGGCTTTGTGCTGGCCTTTTAGGGTCCCCAGGATTCCATCAGGAGGGATAGAATTGCCTGAATGGTCTAGAATGAGAAGAATGACCCTGGGATTGGTCTGGGGCCCTGGCTGCCTGGCCCAGTTCAGGTTTGTTAACTGCATAATAGCGTTTCCATCCTTAAAAGACATGTGGGAGGCCTGAAAGACTGTAATAGAAATCTGCATCTATAGAAAACCCTGTTAGTACATAGCACTTTGCCAGGGCTTGTTCACAATAGCCCTGAATGCTGGTGTCTGGGCTGCACCTTAACTCAGAAGCCCATTTACTTCTCCATTGTCATTCAGACAATTCTTTCCAGTAGCACTTTGCTTTCTGAAACACTGGACTTGGAGTAACACATTTCTTCCTTTGCCACTAAGCTTCTGGGCAGTCAGCCTGCAGTGTAGCCAGCAGGCTGAATCACAATAGTCATGCATATTTCCATAGCAGCAGTGTGATGTAATACATAGAGGATAATGTGGCTTTGCTGTAGAGCTAGTTATAGGCAGCTCTGAGCCAATAGAAAATTAAAATTTACTCATGCACAGCGCCTTATAGTTCACTGTATACTTTTAAACCCATAATCATGTTTGAATCCTGCCAATGGAAACAGAGACCTGAAAAAAAAGCCCAGGAGGAAGAAATATAGTAAAACACATGCTTACACATCCAGTTACATTTGCACATTAAAAAAAACCACACATACATGCATTTTCATTCACTCACACAAACATAATCACATGCTGACACATGCACTCATGCACACTTGCACATGCTTTTACATTTATACATTAACATGCTCACACATTTTCCACATATGAACATGCTAGTGCATTTACACACTGACTTCTACACTTACATTCACTCACACATGAACACGCTCACACACAAGGAAAAACATATTCACTGAACACATAGTCACACGTCTATATGCACAAATTACATATGAACAAGCTCACACATGAAAAGGTTCACACGTTCACACAAACATACTTACATGAACATGCATGTTAAGCCAGCCACACAAGAACATGCTGACACAGTGACATAACACAAACACAGTTACTTGCACACAAACATGCTCACATACACTCATGCTCAGACATTCATGCACATACATGAAAACGCTGATACATTCTTTTAAACACACATAAAATTACATATTCATCCACACTTGTACATGAACACATTCACACATACAAACTCAGAGTCACTCCCACACAAACATGCACATGCATTCAGTCACATTTATGAGTATACTTCCACATTCACTTACACATAGATACACTTATTACAGTCACAGAACACTCTCACACATGTGTTCAAACTAAGACATTAACATTTTCACTGACATGAACATGTGTAAACATACAACCTGGCTCCTACATTCACTGACATGAACATGTTTTTATATTCACACATGAGTGCACTCATACATTTACTCACATACTCTAAGCCAAATCTGTTTGCACATAGCACATTTTAATACAATCACACATGTAGTTACATGTTTGCTCACATGTATACCCATGTTCACACATTTGCTGAATGAACGTATTCACATTATAACATCAAACACCTCATGACACACATTCATTCGCATACAAAATGCTCAGACATTCATGCACATATTAAGACATTAACATGATCACAAACATACTCATACATTCACTCATATGAACTTGCTCAAAAATTAACTCACATATAGACACACTGACATACATTCACACACTTAAAACTTCACTTAAAATTGTACTTGATCACACTCACATACATGAACTTGCTTATGCATTAAAGTACACACAGGAAAAATATTCACATGTTAACACAGACACATACCAACTTGTTCATGTATTAATTCACACACAAATATATTCACATACATGTACATGCTCACAAATTCACTCATAGACATGAACGAAGACAATAATTCATCCATACACAAACATAAACTTTCATTCATACTAGCACATTAACATGCTAAAAACACAGACATGCTCATGCTTTCATTCAGGTATGTTCATGCTCACACACACGAACATGCTCACACATTCACCCACATGAGTATAAAAATGAACATTTCTACATACACAAACATGTTAACACAGTATCCCACAAGAGCACACTCCTATTTTCACTCCCATGCACACAAAAACACACACATTTTCATACATTCACACATGGATATGATTGCACATACTTAGTTCCAACATTCACTCGCAGTCACATGCACTAACAGAATCACACATGCATGAACAATTTACACATTCACTTAGTTGACATGCTCATAAACACATATACACATGCATTAACACATTCACTTACCCCAAACACACACTCACACATATTAACATGAGCACACATTCACATACAGATAGGACCATATTCACTCAATCACACAAGAACCTACATATACTCACCCACACACATTCACTCACACTCATAGAAGAACACACAGTATTACTTCCATACAGATGAACACACATTGAGTCACATACAAACTTGCTCACGTTTGCTTACACAGAAGAACATACACGTTATGATGCCCCGCACAAACATGTTTGCATATTTACTAACTCACATACATGGACTCCTATTTTCACTCAAACCTGCATTTCAGTAATATGCACACATATCTATAGCCTCATACATTTATTCAGACATAAACATCTTTTCACATTCACTCAAACACAGATACATAAAAACACAAATACAAAGCACACATTCACTCATACTCACACATGAACACACACATATGCTTACACATTCAAACATGTGATCATGCTCACATTTATATCACTTGCACAAAAACATGGACATATTCACATATATGCACAGTGAGTTTGCTCACATACTCACATGTACACTCATTAACACATTCATGTACATGGACATGATCAATATTCATACACAGATATTTGCACGTACATACACACTGATGTACTACACAATAATAGGCTCATATGAATGAACGTGGTTACATATTCATTCACAGATAAACATGCTAACATGCACTCTCAAAAATTAACTCTTATGCATGAACACATAGAAACACAAATTCACATTAACATTCACACATGAACAGGCTGAATTCACTCACACACATATATGCTATACATATCCACACAATTACATGTTTATTCACATGAACATACTAACAAATTTACTCCCCTTCATAGACATACTCATATGCACTGACACACACATACATTCATTCAAACAAATATATACTCCAATTAATATGTTTATACATTCACTTGCACACCCAAATATGCCTCATGTACCCTGGGTCACACATTTACTGATATGCATAAGCATACTCATCCTTAAGGTGTTCACATGCTCACATGCACAAAAATTCAACCACACAGACACAAACTTGGTCACAAATTCCTCAAATAGACACCTTTACATGTAATCATTTGCAAATACACACTAACATGGTCACATACGCAAACATGGTCACTACACATTCACGAGTATATTCATCACACTCAAAAATTCACTAACGTTAAAACCTATTCATGGACTCACACGAACATGTTCGTAGATTTACTTGCATAGACACATACAGTCATACATGTTCACTCACAAAAAATATTTAAATTCACTCACACATGGACATACAAATTCACATACAGACACTCATGCTCACAAGCATACACTCACAGAGTTTACACATGCATATTATTACCATGCTCGCACATTCACTTGAATACACATTTACTCACACGGATACACTCATGTGCATATTCTCATATATTCTGCACAGAAACACACTCACCCATTAAGAAGCTCACACAAATGAACACAGTTACACGTTCATTCATACAAGCATGCTTACACATGCATTCACTCAAATAAAATTTGCTCACACATTCACTCATGTAGACACACTCATATGTGCTCACAGTTATGTACTGACACATTTCCTCACTTACATGTGTTAACGCACACAATGGTACCATACTCATATTCTCACAAATGAGTATGCACATACCACAAAGCTCACACATTTACTCACCCATGTAGATAAGCTAACATATACTCATAAGCCTGTGCTTGCACATTAGCTCACAAAATATACTCAACTTTAACATGTCCACATGGACACACTTACACATGAATATGCTAACATTTATGCACATACTTAGATAATCACTTATACATGTGAACAGTCCGACTCAAACACACAAACTCATACTTGAACAGGCTTCCACATTTACTGCCACACATATGTGCTTATATACATGCACAGTCATTATTAACTTGCACAAACATGCTCACACACTCACTCACCAAAACTTGCTCAGACATTCACTTAATGGAACGTATTTACCAATTCATTCAGTCACGTTCACAGATGCTTGCGTACACACATTCACTTACACATGCACATTAACACACTCACAAATAGGAATGTGCCCACACATTTACTGATAAACATTCTCACACTCACCGGGATGTTCACACAGTCACTCACATAAAGACACATTCACATACATGGATCAAAACTCATGGATTCAAATATGCTAATACTTTAAAAATATCACACAAGTAAACATACTTACAAATTCACTCACACACACACAAATGTGCTAGTATCCATGCACATGGTAACCTGTTCACTCATGCTCATGAATGTGCACATTTACCTAATCACATAAATATACTATTAATACACTCATATTTGAACAGGCTCACACGTTCACCTTCCAGTGTGGACATTGTTATATAAAGGACACAAAGGTGGCCTCAGTTTATTGGTCCTATGTTGACTATTTTTTTCATAGTAGGTTAGAACCCATTAACTCAAAAGCTGGCCAGCACCAAACTCAAATGTTTACACATTAAATTGCTTTAAATATATCCCATATAAGCAGATTATTTTAGCTATTTAGAGCCTAGAGCTTTCCTGCTTTGCATAGCATGCACAACTGCACCCAACATCCGCTAACCATAGATAAGATACACCCTGTAGCTATACAAGACAGCAAGCTGCTGCTTCCCTTCAGCAGTCTTTGACCCTGAGAATCCTCATTGTATTGCTGAGTGGCATTGTCTAGACACATAAGTCCCTACAATGATCATGTTTTTCCCTGAGAGTTACCTTTCCTTCCTCTCCTTCTTAGAGGTGGCTCCCACATGGTAGCCTCTGGAAGGTCTCCTGTTATAAGAGACATCCCCTGCATGCACACCTGTGAAAGCTTCCTCCAAATAAAGGTCATTGTGTGCTACTGCCAACTTTTGGGCATATCTTTTTCTGTGATCAGCCTCCAGATCCCTAGCACTTGCTACTAGTGGTGGTAAGCGTAGGGGAGGATTTTGGTGATAATTGGGAAGCCAACATAGGATCCACGCAGTCAGTAGGACAATGAGTTGGAAAAATGATCCTGGACATCCTTAAGTGGTTGAGACTCAAAATTTGGAATGTTTCCATGTCAGCTTTGCTGTATTCTATCTTTTTCTGTGGTCTCTCCGTGAGTGAGTGTGTATGTGTGTTTAGCCTGACCAAGCAGTAGCACCAGCATTTGAGTCAACCTCTCTCATTGCAATTGACTTTTGGGGTTGGAGGCACTGAGTTCCCTAAGGACCTGTCCACCTGTGCCCCTCATTAGGCAGTCAGTGGACTTTGTAAGGCCTTTGGGCCTGAAGAGGAAAACGAGAGGAGTGGATGCCTCTGGACAGAGAGTGGGCTACCTCTGACCCCATAACAAGCTTCAGCAGGAGTTGCTCCCTGCAGCTGTGCTGGTGATTTGGGACACTGAGATGAGGGGATGGGGACATCCTTGTCCCTGGGGACCACTGTGGCAGGCAAAGGAATCAGTAAGTGAGAGATATTAGGCTGAGGCTGGTCTCTTTAGACCAATTGCAGATAGTATCATTCTAATCACTAACCTGAAGGATATGGAGACCTAATCCCTGGGCCTAGCCAGCTAAAGCACCACTTAAAGTGACTGAAAGCAAGAAGTTTATATTCCTGCCTCTCCCAGGGCCCCAAAAGAGGTGGCTGCCCTACTAAACAAGCATTCCAAACCATGAGATATGTGTTGGGCTCTGCTCACAGTTGCTTTTCACCATACCACCACCTGGAGAGGAGGTTGGAGTTTTAATTCCCTGGGAAGTTGAGACAGATGGGAGAACGCTGAGCAAGAGGACTGGTACCCTCTAGAAGAATAGATGGTGCAATAGCATCAGGATAGTGATGAGAATTATTTTACCTACTGCTTTGCCGGTAACACAAAAGTCATAAAAACAGAAAAGACAGAAGGGGAGGGCCAAAAAGGTGAGGTCACTTCTAACTTGGAAGAAGGAGTACATCCTCTCATTTATCCCAAGACCCAGTCTTTCCTTAAGAGAGACTTGGCTCAAGAAGCAAATGACAAAAGGGCTGTCTGGCTGTGTAGAATTTATCTGATGGGAAGTGAGCTCCACCTAGCAGGGGCTGAAATTGAACAATTGATTGCCCTAATATGGAATGGAAAAATGTCTCCACTAAAAGACCCCACACAATTAGTGCAGATGGCAGGAGAATGACCCCAGAGAAGGCTTTGGACTCCAATATATAATGTTTCCTTTGGAAGTTTGCCCTGGGTTGTTTGGTAAGAATGTTTGGATTCTGGTACCAACATATTCCTAAGTTCAAAAATTTGCTGGCCCCCATCTTTTGATTCATCCATAATTCTTCCACTTTTCAGTGGGGACTTGATCAACAGTAGATATTAGATAAATTAAAGAAGGCTATCACTTCAGCTTTCCTGCTAGTGCTCTGAGAACAGAAGGTTGTTCACTCTAAAATTCACTTCTGGGAACCTCTGGACCGAATGGACAGGGAAATGCCTTACCTGTGGACTTTTGGTGACTCTCAGACTCAGCCCAAAGATGTTTGTCACTAGAGTGACAACTACTAGAAGTGTCCTGAGACCCTATTGAAACTGAAGCCTTTACTGGAACAGAGCCAGCTACCTTATGGACTGAGATTCCTATTATGTCCTTGTGTTGGGGGGTCTGGAGCTGGTGTATTAAATTAAGAATATGCAGATCATGAGCTGCCAAGCAGGGAGGCACAAGCCACCCACATGGGGTTGTCAGGTACCTCCCTCAGCATCTGAGCTCCCAATTTCAGGAAAATGAAAACCCAAAGGTTATTTTGATTGAAGGGACAGTTTCAGTACATTTGCATGAAGGAAGTCAGGTCACAAGATTTATTACTTACAGATCCCGGAAATGAGGCAGGATCAGGGTGGGGAGCACAGCAAACCAGGGGAAGGGTGGTGCTCCATCCCAGGTCAAGATCAAGCAGAAGGTACAGAGGGTAGCAAGCATCTTATAAGGTGGTTGGGGTGGAGGTCACTAACTTTTCACGAGCTCAACTCTAAGTGGTTATTTTATTTTATTTTATTTTATTTTATTTTATTTTTAAAGTTTATTTTTTTTTTGAGAAAGAGAGAGAGAGAGACAGAGAGAGAGAGAGAGAGAGAGAGAGAGAGAGAGAGAACAAATGGGGGAGGGGCAGAGAATGAGGAGACAGAGAATCCCAAGCAGGCTCCATACTGTCAGCACAGAGCCTGACATGGGGCTCAAACTCACCAACCATGAGATCATGACCTGAGCCGAAGTCAAGAGTTGGACACTTTAACCAACTGAGCCACCAGGCACCATCCCCCCGCAAAAGGCACCTTGTAAAATAACCATTTAGAGGTGTGCCGAGGTGGCTCAGTTGATTAAGCATCTGACTCTTCATTTCGGCTCAGGTCACGATTTCATGGTTCATGAGATCAAGCCCCAGCACGGAGCCTGCTTGAGAGTCTCTCTCTCCCTCTCTCTCTCCCTCTCTCTCTCCCTCTGCCCCTGCACCGCACATTCTCTCTCTCAAAATAAATAAACTTGAAAAATAAAATGTGCCTTGGGAAAAGCAAAGTGGGAACTTGTGATGGGAGTCCTAAACTCTGGTCCTTATCTCAATGTCAACTCAGGGTGTGAGTAGGGTTGCTATACTATAAAATGCATAGGTAGCGACTCAGAATAGCTTTTTTTTCTCATCACAGCACTAGGCATGCTTGCATACATGCACCCACACATTTATTCACTGACATGATCATGCCTAGAAGTTACTCACACTGGTGGGTGTACTTATCCATTCACATGCACATGCTCACTCATTCACTCACTCAAACAAATATACTCAAATCAACATGGTTACACACGTGAAGTGCTTACATGTTCAATCACCCAAATAAGCTTATATACTCAGTTACTTATTTATTCATATGTGTCAATACTGATGCATTCTTGAATTTATGTGCACTCTTTAATTTATGTTCACAGACACATATTTCTTTAAAAACATAAACATGCTTAAAAATTCATTCACATACATAGACACTCACTTTTAATCACTTGTACATCTTCACATACCCAGTCATAGATGCATATCAATATACTAATTATAAAAGCCTGGCTGCTGTTCATTCGTATATCTGTGCTCAAACACACAAACATAAATTTACTCAAGCACACGTAGATAATACATATGCACATGCTCATGTCCAGTTACTAACAATAACATGCTAACAGTTTACTCAAGAATAGTGACATATTAACTCACACAGTCATACACACATATAATTTCATGCACTCTCTCACACAAGCATTCTCAGAATTCACTCCCATAAACATGATCACAAAATCACTCACATATCAGACTTATTTATACTTAGATGTACATATCCACACTTTAATTTATTTTAAAGTTTATTTCAGAGAGAGAGAGAGAGAGAGAGAGAGAGACAGAGCATGAGTGGGGAAGGCGCAGAGAGAGAGGGAGACAGAATCTGAAGCATGTTTCAGGCTGTGAGCTGTCAGCACAGAGCCCGACACGGGGCTCAAACTCACCAATGGTGAGATCATGACCTGAGTAGAAGTTGGATGCTTAACTGACTGAGCCACCCAGGTGTCCCCATATTCATGCTTTAACTTACACAAAATAACATGATTACAGAAGGAGCATGCTCATGTGTTCACTTTCACATGAACATGCTCATACTTAACAGATACACAATCACTCACATAAATACACCTACATATTAACAAGCTTGGAGATGAACTCACATTCACTTACAACATGCTTACAAGTTTACTAACACATAGACACACTCACATCCATGTGCACACATCTTCATTTGCTCACAGGGACATGCCCACAAATTCATTCTCACAAAGGACATGCTCATATATGCTCACATTCACACAATCGCATTTTCTCTCACACATGCATATAAACACTCACAAACAGGGACATACCCATACATTCAGTCACACACTTGGGCATCCTTAGCATGATCACACACACACATGATAACACATTCAATCATACAAACACATTTACAGAATCATTTGCTTATAGAGACACTCTTACATGTGAACATTTACACAAATCACATCTAGTCTAGTCATACAATCATATTTACATATTTTCATGTGCCAACATTCTCATGTTCACTCATGCACACACCTGTTCTCACCCATGATCATGTCCACAATTTCACTAAAATTCATCCTCATGTGCATAAACACGTTCACACATTCATTAACACAGACATGCTCAATTTTTGCACACATGTAGGCACACATACATAAACTACCACCATCATGCATATTCACAAATTCATTCTTATAGAAGACACACTTATATATCTAACACAAACACATTCCCTCACACACATTACCAAGCTCAAAAACAGGGCCATGCTCACACATTCACTGACTCAACCTCTGCATTCTCATAAGCTCATACATAGTCACATATACCCTATGTGCTCAGCCTCACCCATTCACTTACTCAGGCACATTAACACACTCACAAACAGAAGTAGATGTACATATTCAGTTATACCAGCACATCACACTTACCATAAACTCAAACATTCACTCACACTCAGATTCACTTACACACTCACATTAAATGTGCAATGCACTCATATGTTAACAGGGTCACAAAAACAAATGTGATAGTCACTCATTAACACAAATATACTAATACTTATGAACATGCTCACAAATTCCTTACACTTGGACATACCCAAACATTTGCTTCAATACTCAAATATGTTATATAACACACTCTAAAACATGAAAAAGGTCACACATTAACTCTTACAAATGTACATGCTCATATATATGTACATGCTCACACACTCACTCATTATCGTGTTTATAATTTACTCAAAGGAGCATACTGGCAAATTCCTCACACATGTAGGTACACTCATATACATTCATACCCACATGCTCACACATTCATTCATTCACACAAATATACTCCCACCTTCACTCACTCACATGAACATGTTCACAAATATACTAAAAAATGCAGATGTATCAGATACCTTCTCTCACACACTAATAAATGTACTCTATGCAAACATGCTCAAACATTTACCCAGTCACATGAGCATACCCACAAATTCACACACACAGGGACACAAAAATATAAACTCAGATGCTCCCAGTGGCACAGACCCTTACATATACACATTAATACTCTCATAACCCGGAATATGCTTATAGAGACACTCATACACAAACATACTCATATCCACCACAAAGCACAAACCTTCACTCACATAAGAAAATGCACTCACATGTGCTTATGTTCAGATGCTAACATTTCACTCATACAAATACACTCACATTAACTACTTTACAGCAGTGAGTCTGATACACATTCACTTGCTCACATACATATGCTAACATCTGAGCATGTGGTCACAAATTCAGGCCTACACTTGAACGCACACAAACACATACCTCAGCACTCAAGTATCATGACACTAACCCACTCTCATATGTTCAAGTTTGTATATTTAATCTCTTATATATTCCTGCTTGTATATATACATACACTCACACATTCATTCACAGATATACTCATACCTCACTCCTTCAAATGAGCATTATCACACATTGACTCACACAGCAAACATACTTAGAAGAATTCTGTACACACACTCACACATTCACTTACACAGGCAAATTATCATTGACATAAGGAGAAACATTCTCATATAGTCACTTGCACATGGATCTAGTCACGCTCAATAGGAAGCTCACAAATTCAAACACATAAATACACTTATATTCACTGACACATATACATGCCTTTACACAAGTATAGTCATATGTTTGTAACATCATACCCCAAATCCACTTACCTATTCACTACATACAAACATGCTAATGTGTGTATTTACACTCACAAATACACTCATACAAATGAGCACACACAAATACTCAATTAAACAAATTTATATACCATGGAACACTCTCCCCTGTGAATAGGTTCACACATACACTGTCACATTTATGCTCACATATATACAAATGCTCAACATTCAGTCATAAGAAAAGCTCACTAATTGGCTCACACAAGCATAATAAACATTTCACTCACATACTTACGCACACTAAAACTTGGTTTGCAACCTCAGCAGTTCTCTGAGTGAAATTTGAAATTGGCACTGTACATGGAGGGCAAAGAGAGACCCAAAGAAAGAGGCAGACCACTCCAGATTGGTGGATGGCGATTTCAATAAGCAAGAGAACTTACATACAAGGCTTGTCTTGGGTGGCCACAGAGGAGTAGATCTCCACACCTGCCTGCCATAATCTTAAAAGTTTGTATGGAGGCCTTAATGGGGTTCAGTTACATATCTAGTCCAGATGGTCTCAACAACATATTACCCTCTAAAGGCTGTATCCTTGAAATGGCTCCTAGTGGGTAACATGGGCAGCATGTACATTCCAAGGACAGTGGGGGGATAAGGAGCCTCTGATTGCACAGGTCCAGCTTGTAGGTCAATGTGCTTTCATGTTTGATAATCTCCTTCAATACTCTGTCCTTCAAGACTGGCTCTTAGAATTTTATATGCCCCCTTCTTTTACATTGTGCCCTGAGTGGTCAGCAAGGGATTTTCTTAGTGTGGAGGTGGCTCATTTGGTGGCTACCTGGCTTCACTACAGGATGATGCCGCAACAATAATATAAGCACATACAAAAGACTGATTAAGATAATGATTCCCAATAAGTAATGGTTGTTCCCACCAAGAGTCCCATGATCCAAATCACTGATTTATCAAGTCCCTTAGGCTGGGGGTTGGATCACTCAAGGCATTCACTTGTGGCCTCATGTGATTCAATAAAGATGGTAAGTTAGCAGACTCATTGAGTATGAACATATAACATTTTGTTTGGGTAATGGTACATGTCTCTCCTTATGAGGCAGTAGTAATGTCTAAGGCCATCCTAAGGAGCTAGAGAGGGGTAAATGCCTACATACCCAACAGTTGGATTGATTGCTTTGCTGGGCACATGAATGGACCCACTGCAGAAAGGTCTTTCCATCAGGGCCCATCCTGTGATTACAGGATACTGGAGCAGCAGAAGTCTAAGGTTGAAAAGACATATTTAGTAGGAACTTGTGTGGAAAGGTCTTCCCTTTCTTTAAGAATTACACGTGTCGACTGATCCTAAGATGTTAATGTGACCACAGCATTAGGAATTTTATCTGGTTGGATATACCATTCATGAGCACCATACATGTTGGCCATGGCCAGGGGAGGCAGAACTGTCAGTCATGAGGAAATGGACTAGGGGTGAAATACGTCACACCAGGACCTCCACCTTTCCTCCGCTTTCAGTGGTGCGTGTTCCATTCCAGGTATAGTGTGTTCCAATAGGTCTGGCTTACAGCAAGACAGTAGGATCCCTGTGGAGATTGAATAGTTCCCTCTCACAGAGAGTTGCAAAATAAATCACCTATTTCAGTGGGATGTCTCATTGCAAATTCTAGTACGTAATGCCTTTCCTAAATGTGATGGATCTTGGTATTCTCAGCAGCATAGCATGTCGATCTGTGGTGAAAGTTGGAGCAATAGTTGTTTTCTGCATCTTGCATACCTTTACGGTACTAGGTGTCTTGGTAGGAGTCTTCATTCTGGCATATGGGGCAATCAGCCTTACTGGGTGATCATTCAAATGTATGAAGGCCTGGGATAGTACTTAGGTCTCCCAGTTAAGGTGGTTTTATCTGTTAGTAATTTAATCTGCTGCTTATAATATTCCATTTTTCCTTTCTGTCAACCCTGATGCTTGCAGGTTATAGGGGAGATGGAACCTCCATTCTGTGTCATGTTCTTTTGTCCAGTCTTGCACATCATGACTTTTGAAATGTGACTCCAATCATTGTCTATTCAATGAGGGTATTTATATATGTTACTCACCTTTTCTAATCCTCTAATGGTGATAGTCTTATTTGCATGGCTGTAGGGGAGAGCTTGTGGTAGGCCAGATGAGGTGTCCACATAAACTAAGACATATTTAGGACCTTCACTCAGAGGAAAAGGGCCAATATATTCAATTTGTCAATTGCTCACTGGTTAGGAACTTACTGAATGACCCCAGGCACCTTTGGCAGTTGCCTTGGGCATTGTTAAGAACACATAGGACATGCTGTTACTGCATTAACCAAGTCACCATATTTGAAGGACAATCTAGCATTCCCTGGCATTATACCATCTCACTTGGGTACTATGGTGACCACTCTATGCACTCAATCTTTTGTGTCTACTGAATGGTAGGTTACTAGAGTTCATACCCAGGCTAGCGTATTAGATTCCTGATTGTCAGGGGCTGTCAGCATCTTATGAGCTGGAACATGGGGAACAGTGAGGACTGCCTCAAGTTCTTGCAGGCAAATCCAAATGTCTTCCCACATATTCTGACCCTACAAGGGCTTATTATCATGTACCCCTTGGCTTCCCATTGTTCATGCCATAGGGTTATTCACCATAGAACAGTCCCGCTGTCAAAGGGTTAACACCCAGGACTCATAAGAGATCACTAGTCAAACTGCTTTGAGTTCAGCTCACTGGCTGTGATTCATTCCTGTTTCCATCCAGATGGTGTCAGTGTTGGGCCGAATAGTGACTATAGTCTGTGAGGATGGGTTGCCTTGACTTGAGACTAGACCTATCTGTATATCAGGTATCAATGGGAATTTTCCTCATTATGTCTCTGCAGACCTCAGGGGCTGCCACAGGAATGGAGTGGAGGATTTATGTATTCTATAGGGCCTAGTAGCATTCATGTTTCTAGAGACAGTGGACTGGTGGACAGGGTGCTCCTCTGCTGCAAATAGGCATGCGACTTAGTCAGAGTAGGAGTTTGGGCCGTGGTAGAGGTAGGTTGATGGAACATATTCACAATCTACCCCTTGAAAGGAAGGGAGTTGCCTAACATAATATGCTGTTCATTAAAGCTGTTTGATTGTATCTGATTACGTGTACATTCTCAAATATGGTATTCCAGTCAAAGCCTTGTAATATAAACAATGTTTCTAAGTGTGTCCAGTTAGAAGAACAGATTCTTGTCCCAGACTATGAGTCTGGAGTTCACTCTTGTCCAGCAAGAGAGTAGATGCAGAATTGAAAATGAGAGAGACTAATGTCTGGGAAGAGATAAGAGCCTGGAACAGAGGTTTTGTCTATGTATTTAGTGAACACTCAAGATCTTACACACGTGGTGAACATGAAGAAAATCAGATAGTAATCATTAATTTGTGTGTGTAAGAAGCAAAGGGTCTGGGCGGAGGGGGGAGGGCAAGTGGAATTTGTGATCAAAGCATATTGGTGCCAGAGGGAAAGCATTTTCCTGCAGGTAATATAACAAGTTATTCATGATCCCATTATAATATCTCATTAATCAACCTTGGGAGCTTTAGCCCTGTGGCACCGGCTTTCCTCCCTAAGTTTTCTTCTACTTAATGACTAACCTTGGGTGCTTTTGCCCTGTGGTGGCAGCTTTCTGCCCTAAGCTTCTTTAACCCATTTAAGTATAAGGAAGTCTTGAACCTATTTCCCCACAGATTCTTAGTGAACTTATGCAAATATATTGCCATGAAAGCGAGAATACTTACTAAGAGTTTCCAAATTCTAGAGGGAACAGGTAGGGAGAATAGATAAATATTTCATCTCTCATCACAAAGTTAGCAAATTTTTGATAGCTTAAGAGCAAAAAAGTTTTTCTTAAATCTGGAAAAACAGAGGGGGCATAAGTCAGTCTGAGGGCAAAGTACAAGTGAGCGTGTGCACATGTGCACACACATACACACACACACACACACACACACTGCAGGTGGGATGTATGTGATATTCCTCAGGCACTCCTGGCTTCCCAAGAATAAAGGAAAGGAAAAATCATTAACGGATAGAGATCACAGTCATACAGGACATGGGTCTCCATCAGTTTACAAATATCTTAGTTAATTACAAGAAAAAGGCAATATTATCAATATCCTAATCTGCAGAAACCTGTAGACTCAGTTTCCTCAAGCCCCAACATCACCACTCCATGGAGACACGGGGAACAAAAGTAAGAAGGAAATGGCAGGTATAATTAAATTTCCTTACAACCTGCAGCCCATTGACAAATACTTGAGGCTGGCAGAGTAAAACATTTCTCTAGTAACTCCCTACTGTCTTAATGTTAATGCTTTGCTAGAGGGAAAAACAACCATAGCTTGACAATAGGTAGGCCCCCAGTGTCCTGCGAATCTACTTTAACATATGAAAATCTCTTTGAAAACTTCCCCTTGACTTTCCCTCCTCCAACTCCATAGTATATAACCAACCAGTCACTTTTCACAGCTCCAGTGCAGCACTTTCTGCCCATGAGTCCTGTCTTCATGCTTTTATAAAATCACCTTTTTACACCAAAGATGTCTTTAAGAATTCTTTCTTGGCCATCAGCTCCAATCCACCCCACCATCACCCCAAAACCTCATCAAAAGTACCAACAATGTTTCAGACAAAAAGTTGTAAAGATTATAATCTTTTTCATCAGTTCATTCAGTTCAAGTAATTCATTTTTTGTTTTTTAATTTTTAACACTTATTTATTTTTGAAAAATAGAGCATGAGTGGGGGAGGAGCAGAGAGAGAGAGGGACACACAGAATCTGAAGCACGCTCCAGGCTCTAAGGTGTCAGCACAGAGCCTGTTGCGGGGTTTGAACACACAAACCGTGAGATCATGTCTTGAGCTGAAGCCGGACACTTAACCGACTGAGCCAGCCAGGCGCCCCTCAAGTAATTCATTCTTGTTGCTCTTCTGTTAGCAGTTAAATGAATTCATGTTTTTCAAATAGAGTTCTATAAATTCTTGTTCAATTCAGTGGTATGATCTTAGTTACCACAAACCTGTACTTGCCGGTCTTTTCCACTAATCTAGTCTCTTTGAAGATGAAGCACTTTTGCAGGACTGCTTTTGCAAAACCATCAGAGTAAAACAATTGTCTGTAAATTGACGAAGTTTTGGAGTGATGGTGGGGTGGTTTGGAGCTGATGGCCAAAAATAATTCTTGAACACATCTTTGGTGGAAAAAAGTGATTTTATTAAAGCACGGGGACAGGACCCATGGGCAGAAAGAGCTGCACTGGGGTTGTGAAGAGTGACTGGTTACATTCTATGGGGCTGGGGGAAGGTAAAGTCAAAAGGGAAGTTTCCAAAGAGATTTTCATATGCTAAAGACTCACAGATTACTGGAGGCCTAGCTATTGTCAAGCTAAGGTGGTTTTTTCCTCTAGCAAAGCATTAAACCTGGAGAAATGTTCTACTCTGCCAGCCTCAAGTATTTGTCAATGGGCTGAAGGTTATAAGGAAATTTAATTTGATCTTTCATCTCCTTCTGCATTTGTTTCCCACATCATTCTCCCCTGAACAATTTTGACCCTTAAATCTCTAAGGTTGCTGAGGGTGGAAGGTCTTTTCTTCTGTAACTTCTTCCTCCTGAATAGGGGTACAGAAATATCCCTATCTATGGATCAACCTTGGACAGTTGGGATATTTATATAGGAATTATATAGGAATTTTTATAGGCATTACAGCCTATATTGGCAAAGGCAGCCAATCCATGGTAGACAACATAGATGAACTTCCTTGAGTAGAAAGGATCATCTGTCAGCTAGAAGTTGTGGCAGTGAAGGAGTCTTGGCACCAAGCAGGGAGACACTGAAAAAGATAACAAAATAAGGTTAGTATTATGAGAAAGAGGAGCCTAAAAAAAACCCTTTGGTAATTTTCCTCCAGTCTATTACTGTCATTTGAAGAGAAATTTGAGGTCTTCTACTGGTTCACAGAAATAAGAAGGCATGCTGGCTTGCAAACTAGATTCCTGTGAGGAAGGTACAGGTTTAATTCTTGATATGTGAGTCCATGAGGAATGCCCTTCTTTAGTGCAGTGGGAATACATAACATGACTTGATACGAGCCCTTATATTTTGGAGTTAAATCCCCTGCTGTATTAGCTTCCCAGGCCAGAAACCAAGCCAAGTACTTGCTATCATACAGACATGTCTGCAATACCTATAGGTTTGGGCAAATTGCTCTTCACGAGGTCCCCAATATATCTTGAGGTTCCTGTACCTGCCAGGAAGTGACATTCTTTACTCACCTGGTAAGGCTGTTGGGAACTCTGTAAGCAAGGTATCAGGCCAATATTTCGAAGGGGCTTTATTGGCTCCATGTTTCATAAAGTCAACCTTAGTTCCTTAAAGCTGTATGATCATATCTGAGTCTAGGCGTGTCTCTCAAATATGACATTCCAGTCAAAGCCTTGGTAAGGTAACCAGTATTCCCAATGGTGTCCAGATTTCCAAGGAAAACAGATTCTTGTTGAACTTATGCCAATGAAAGAAAGAACACTCACTGAGAGTTTTTGAATTTCAGAGTGTTTAGGTAGAGAGAAAAGATAAATGATTCAGTTTACAATTGAATGCTTTATGACATTTCTGTATATCATAGATATCTTAAAAGAAAGTTTCCTCAATCTGGAAGAGCAAATATTAGAGAACCAGCAATATTTCCAACAACAGTCACAAAAACTATAATCTACCTCAGTTCATTTAGTCCCATGTTCCTAATTCTTGTTCAATTTGAATGCAGCTTTTTATTCTGGAAATTCTTACCCATTTTAGTATTAATCTTAAAGATGTCAAATACCTGTATTTGTCCTAAAAGTCCTTTTTGTGAACCTTCTTGAAGATGAAACATGTTTTGTGAAAGAATAACAATTATAAATGACAAAATCTCAGAAATGGACACTGTTAAAAACCTGATAAGAGTTCGTTATGATGCAATTGACAAGGAAATTCAGTTATTTTTCTGACACATAATATCTCAATAATCAGAATATCAAGTGAGGACCTTATACTAAATCATGAAAACTTTTGGAATTGCATATATATTTGAGCGGTTATAGCATTTACCCATACAATACCACCTAAGGTTTACCATTATTTGACATTGCTTTCCAAGTAACTTAGCATATCAAATAAAAAGGCCTAATTGGTCAAAAAGATTTCATTTACCATTTAAATCCTGGGAAGTTTGCTAAACCTTAGAAAGTTATAAAGCACATCCTAAATAGGATTACAGATCATTATAAATCTTATTTATTTAACCAAAATGGCAATAGGAGATTCCAGAGGCTTTTTGGGGTTATAGTTAGGGTTATATAATTGTTAGCAAAACTTAGCTTCTTTAACATTGAGAAGTTTTAACTAAGTAATTAAAGAACTGAAAAGGAAAAAACATAAGCTTTGGTTTTCCCAGCAGACAAAAAGAGAAAAAAACCTTTGCATATTATTTTTTTTATCAAGAGCAGATCAACATTTCAAGAAAACTTTGTCTTTTGAACAGAGAGAAAAGCAGAATTTTAGTATATGTGCTGCCGAAGCGAGCACGAGAAAAGCAGAATTTTAATCTTGCATCAGTGTACTTTTAAAATCCATTCATTGCAACCTTAGTCTATCCTGGCCACACATAAAATTCCTTTCCAAAGATTTCCCTTCATGAACCTTCTACAACTTTCTTTTGCATTCAGATTTTGTTCCAAGCCATTTCTCTCCAAACAACCAGTCTCATTTAGGACAAAATTACTTTCTTTTACCTGTAACAAAAATGTATTTCCATTCCTTATATCTTTCTTACACATCTCCTACTTTTTTACCTACAGAGTTGTTTTTCTTACTTTCACCAGTCGTAACTACATTTACCAGAATTTTAACTCTTAGAAACCTTAGTCTCCAGTGAAAACTTAGTAGTAACCAATTGTGAATTGTTACACCAGAATTCCTTAGATGACTAATTTATGAACTACTTAAGCACAAAGCATGTTTACCAACAGACCCAAATAGCCTTAGTTTCTCTGCAATAAGAAGTCAAAAGCACAAACCTACATTCAGTAATCAATGCTTTAGCACTCCATTCTGTTTGGAAAAGATCTAGATGTCCCTTGAATTCAATCCCAATTATTATGCGAGCAAAACTAAAGTTTCAGGTTACCAAAGACTTTGAATCTTAACAATTACCTATCTTAACGATTACCCATGAAAACTTTGAGACAGAAAAAATTAACCATTAAATCATCCTTTTGCTAACAAATTCCAACAGAGATAACATGAGCTTATTTGACCTTTAGTAAAACTTGGTAGAATGAAAGTTTCATATTTAATGTTGATAACTCTAAAGACAGGTCCATCTTAATTAAACCAACAAACTTCAATTAGTTCAAACACTGAATATGTTTCACCTGCATCCACTTAAAAGTCAATCAATTTTTTCCATTGTCAGTTTTTACCTGGGACACCAGTGGGGGAATCTGAAACGGACAGTCCAAGGGGGTGCTCTTCACTCCTTGACATTAAGGGTGGGAAGAGGAGCCAATGGTGCCTGAGGCACTGAGGATGGTATGGGAACCAGTTATGTAGGCCACACCCAAGGTGGTGCAAAAACAGGAGGGGGAGGGGAAGGAAGAAGAGGTGAGATGCCTGCAGAAGGCAGAGAAGGAAGATTCCTGATTCTGAACCTTGTCAGCTCAGAGGAGCAGACACCATGTTTTTCTTTTTTCCCATCAAAATGGAAATATGGAGTCCATGTCAGGCCAGAGAAGACAAAGAATTTCCCCAAAACCAAGGGAGATTCAGCAACTGCTTGGGAATATTCCTTAAAGTCCCTGTCCTGAGGTAGACTTGGCCACAGTTTGTTCCAATTATCATAGCCATTAATCTGGGAAATGAATGAGGGGGAAGCCCTCACATCTATTAGGAGGATGGTACAGAGAGAAAGAGTCAGCATCCCCTTTGTCAGGAATGGCCTGTGTTTCCTGCAATAACCTGGGTTCTATTAGGAGGAGGCCTGTTTAGACAATTATCATCCAATATATCAGGAGGGAGTTTACTGGCCTGGTTACTGACCAAACACGTTCTGCAAGAGGCCCTTGGGTCCGGATCCCGATTTAGAGCTGTGAAGGCCTGGACCTTGGGTACCTCCGTCTATTTGCCTTGTTTACTAAGGCCATGCAGTGTTATAGGAGATCAGTCCTTTTCTGCATTTTGCAATCCAAATGGTTTACAGTGGGTTAAAAAGGCATTCCAAGGGAGAATCCTTGGGGACTGAAGAGAAGCTCCCATGTTCCTCCTAGAGAGAGTAGAGAAGGTCCATTACCACAAAAAATCCCCCCTGGCTCCCTCGGTTGGCATCCCACATGCAGGATATGTCAGAGGTTCCTAAGGTATCAAAGTGACCTGAGGCATCCCTCTAACGATGTCTCTGTGATCACCAGCCACCTGACTAAGAGCCCCTGAAGGAGGGCATCCTAGGCTACAAATGGGTGTCAGCATATGGACCTGAGTTTGCCTTGCTAAGAAGGCCATGAAGAACTGCTGTTTTTAACCCATGGAAAACACTGGAAAAGTTTTACAAGGGGGAATTACCCAATTTTGCAATTTTAGTTAGTAGAGGACATTGACAGAAAGCAACACAGATAGAAATCCATCATGATCTAAGTGACATTCCAACACATATAGCCTTTACAGCCAACTTCCTAGGAAACGGTTCCTGGTTGGGTTTTAATTCAATAGGGTACTGGTTTCGGCTGGCTCCCAGTGGAGGTCTCCTGGCCAGAAGTGGCTAAACCAGGGATGTGGAGGAGATCACATTAGACCAATGAGGAGGAAGCCACACATAAATGTCTTAAGATTGGCAACTGTCCTGGTGACTTAGGTGGCTGTCCCATGCCCATGACAGACAACTTTGTATAAGGACAGGAATAAAGAGAGGGCATCAAGTTTCTGGGTCTTATTGCCATTCCAGCCAGGCTACTAACTTCCACCCAAAAGGCAGGCTTTGTCCTCCCCATAGAGTTGCCACAGGTTAGAGGATTGCAGCCTGAGCAACACATGAAAGTGTTCCAGTAAGACCACACTTCTCAAAAAGCCCCTGAAATGAGAGTGAAGGAAGAAAAGAGAAACTACTCAGCAAGTTTGTACCAACTCAGAGTCCAGATGAAAAGACTCATCGCCCTTCATTCAGGTGCCAAATAATGAAGTTCTGGGGTGATGGTGGGGTGGTTTAGAGGTTATAGCCAAGAAAGAATTCTTGAACACATCTTTGGTGCAAAAAAGAGATTTTATTAAAGCATGGGGACAGGAGCCATGGACAGAAAGAGCTGCACTGAGGTTGTGAAGAATGGCTTGTTTTTTGTACCATGGGGCTGAGGGAGGTAAAGTCAAAAGGGAAGTTTCCAAAGAGATTTTCATATGATAAAGACTCACAGATTACTGGAGGCCTAGCTATTGTCAAGCTAAGGTGGTTTTTCCCTCTAGCAAAGCATTAAACCTTAAGACTGTAGGGAGTTACTGGAGAAATGTTCTACTCTGCCAGCCTCAAGTATTTGTCAATGGTCTGCAAGTTATGAGGAAATTTAATTTTACCTGCCATTTCCTTCTGCCTTTGTTTTCCCACATCATAAATGGCCAAATATTTAAAAGGGGCCATGGTTAAAGGTTTGATGACAGTTCATTATAATGCAATTGGCAGGGGAATTTGATTATTTTTGTGATATAGATAAACATATGGACAGGCACAGAGACTCCATAACTTTTGTTTCACAACTTTAGCCATGAATCAGATATAATACAAAACTTACCATTTTATGAATAAGAGCTGAATCTAAATTGTGTCTCTGGCAGAAGGAACAAGTTAAGGTTACCCACTTATGTGACTAGAGCTTTTTACCAATATTTGAGAAGATTTTAAGCTTTGTAGGGACACCCGAGTAGCTCAGTTGGTTAAGTGACCGACTTCGGCTCAGGTCATGATCACACCGTTTGTGGGTTCAAGCCCCGTGTTGGGCTCTCTGCTGACAGCTCAGAGCCTGGAGCCTGCTTTGGATTCTGTCTCTCCCTCTCTCTGCCCCTCCCCTGCTCGCACTCTGTCTCTATCTCAAAAATAAATAAACATTAAAAATTTTAAAAAAAGATTTTAAGGTTTATATTTGCCCTTGAGTAATCTTATGGAGATTCTGGTCTAAATTTTGGGCAAGGGAGCTTCTTTAACAGCCTGGATTTTGAAAAGCCTCTTCCTTATTTTTCCTTCAGTCTCAGACAACTGTGGGCTGTGTTTTAGGCATTTTCTGGGATATTTACATTTCACATACATGGTAAAATTTACAACTTCAAAGATCAGAGAAAGAATGCAAGTTTTCTCCTAGGATTCTTGGGTATATTTTCTCTATTATTGAAAGTCTATTGTAATTACTGCTTAAAATTTTCCTTTGGAGAAGAGGAAGATGGCGGCGTAGGAGGACGCTGGGCTCACTGCGCGTCCTGCTGATCACTTAGATTCCACCTACACCTGCCTAAATAACCCAGAAAACCTCGAGAGGATTAGCAGAACGGAGTCGCCCCAGCCAAGCGCAGATGAGAGGCCCACGGCAGAGGGTAGGAAGGGCGGCGAGGCAGTACGCGCTCCATGGACTGGCGGGAGAGAGCCGGGGCGGAGGGGCGGCTCGCCGGCCAAGCAGAGCCCCCGAGTCTGGCTTGCAAAAGCGGAGGGGCCTGACGGACTGTGTTCCGACAGCAAGCGCGACTTAGCCTCTGGGAGGTCATAAGTTAACAGCTCTGCTCGGAAAGTGGGAAGGCTGGAGGACAAAGGGAGGGAGAGCTGCTGAGCCCCCAGACGACAGAGCTCAGTTTGGTGGGGAACAAAGGCGCGCGCCAGCGCCATCTCCCCCGCCCATCCCCCAACCCAAATCCCAAAGAGAACCAGTTCCTGCCAGGGAACTTGCTCGCTCCCCACAAATACCCAACTCTGTGCTTCTGTGGAGCCAAACCTCCGGCAGCGGATCTGACTCCCTCCTGCTGCCACAGGGCCCCTCCTGAAGTGGATCACCTAAGGAGAAGCGAGCTAAGCCTGCCCCTCCTGCCCCTGTGCACCTTGCCTACCCACCCAAGCTAATACACCAGATCCCCAGTATCACAAGCCTGGCAGTGTGCAAGTAGCCCAGATGGGCCACGCCACCCCACAGTGAATCCCGCCCCTAGGAGAGGGGAAGAGAAGGCACACACCAGTCTGACTGTGGCCCCAGCGGTGGGCTGGGGGCAGACATCAGGTCTGACTGCGGCTCCGCCCACCAACTCCAGTTATACACCACAGTACAGGAGAAGTGCCCTGCAGATACTCACCACACCAGGGACTATCCAAAATGACCAAGCGGAAGAATTCCCCTCAGAAGAATCTCCAGGAAATAACAACAGCTAATGAGCTGATCAAAAAGGATTTAAATAATATAACAGAAAGTGAATTTAGAATAATAGTCATAAAATTAATCGCTGGGCTTGAAAACAGTATAGAGGACAGCAGACAATCTGTTGCTACAGAGATCAAGGGACTAAGGAACAGTCACGAGGAGCTGAAAAACGCTTTAAACGAAATGCATAACAAAATGGAAACCACCACAGCTCGGATTGAAGAGGCAGAGGAGAGAATAGGTGAACTAGAAGATAAAGTTATGGAAAAAGAGGAAGCTGAGAAAAAGAGAGATAAAAAAAATCCAGGAATATGAGGGGAAAATTAGAGAACTAAGTGATACACTAAAAAGAAATAATATACGCATAATTGGTATCCCAGAGGAGGAAGAGAGAGGGAAAGGTGCTGAAGGGGTACTTGAAGAAATAATAGCTGAGAACTTCCCTGAACTGGGGAAGGAAAAAGGCATTGAAATCCAAGAGGCACAGAGAACTCCCTTCAGACGTAACTTGAATCGATCTTCTGCACGACATATCATAGTGAAACTGGCAAAATACAAGGATAAAGAGAAAATTCTGAAAGCAGCAAGGGGTAAACGTGCCCTCACATATAAAGGGAGACCTATAAGACTCGTGACTGATCTCTCTTTTGAAACTTGGCAGGCCAGAAAGAATTGGCACGAGATTTTCAGGGTGCTAGACAGAAAAAATATGCAGCCGAGAATCCTTTATCCAGCAAGTCTGTCATTTAGAATAGAAGGAGAGATAAAGGTCTTCCCAAACAAACAAAAACTGAAGGAATTTGTCACCACTAAACCAGCCCTACAAGAGATCCTAAGGGGGACCCTGTGTGACAAAGTACCAGAGACATCACTACAAGCATAAAACATACAGACATCACAATGCCTCTAAACCCGTACCTTTCTATAATAACACTGAATGTAAATGGATTAAATGCGCCAACCAAAAGACATAGGGTATCAGAATGGATAAAAAACAAGACCCATCTATTTGCTGTCTATAAGAGACTCATTTTAGACCTGAGGACACCTTTAGATTGAGAGTGAGGGGATGGAGAACTATTTCTCATGCTACTGGAAGCCAAAAGAAAGCTGGAGTAGCCATACTTATATCAGACAAACTAGACTTTAAATTAAAGGCTGTAACAAGAGATGAAGAAGGACATTATATAATAGTTACAGGGTCTATCCGCCAGGAAGAGCTAACAATTATAAATGTCTATGTGCCGAATACCAGAGCCCCCAAATATATAAAACAATTGCTCATAAACATAAGCAACCTTATTGATAAGAATGTGGTAATTGCAGGGGACATTAACACCCCACTTACAGAAATGGATAGATCATCTAGACACACGGTCAATAAAGAAACAAGGGCCCTGAATGAGACCTTGGATCAGATGGACTTGACAGATATATTTAGAACTCTGCATCCCAAAGCAACAGAATATACTTTCTTCTTGAGTGCACATGGAACATTCTCCAAGATAGATCATATACTGGGTCACAAAACAGCCCTTCATAAGTTTACCAGAATTGAAATTATACCATGCATACTTTCAGACCACAATGCTATGAAGCTTGAAATCAAGCACAGGAAAAAGTCTGGAAAACCTCCAAAAGCATGGAGGTTAAAGAACACCCTATTAACGAATGAGTGGGTCAACCAGGCAATTAGAGAAGAAATTAAAAAATATATGGAAACAAACGAAAATGAAAATACAACAATCCAAATGCTTTGGGACGCAGCGAAGGCAGTCCTGAGAGGAAAATACATTGCAATCCAGGCCTATCTCAAGAAACAAGAATAATCCCAAAGACAAAATCTAACAGCACACCTAAAGGAACTAGAAGCAGAACAGCAAAGGCAGCCTAATCCCAGCAGAAGAAGAGAAATAATAAAGATCAGAGCAGAAATAAACAATATAGAATCTAAAAAAACTGTAGAGCAGATCAATGAAACCAAGAGTTGGTTTTTTGAAAAAATAAACAAAATTGACAAACCTCTAGCCAGGCTTCTCAAAAAGAAAAGGGAGATGACCCAAATAGATAAAATCATGAATGAAAATGGAATGATTACAACCAATCCCTCAGAGATACAAACAATTATCAGGGAATACTATGAAAAATTATATGCCAACAAATTGGACAACCTGGAAGAAATGGACAAATTCCTGAACACCCACACGCTTCCAAAACTCAATCAGGAGGAAATAGAAAGCTTGAACAGACCCATAACCAGCGAAGAAATTGAATCGGTTATCAAAAATCTCCCAACAAATAAGAGTCCAGGACCAGATGGCTTCCCAGGGGAGTTCTACCAGACGTTTAAAGCAGAGATAATACCTATCCTTCTCAAGCTATTCCAAGAAATAGAAAGGGAAGGAAAACTTCCAGACTCATTCTATGAAGCCAGTATTACTTTGATTCCTAAACCAGACAGACCCAGTAAAAAAAGAGAACTACAGGCCAATATCCCTGATGAATATGGATGCAAAAATTCTCAATAAGATACTAGCAAATTGAATTCAACGGCATATAAAAAGAATTATTCACCATGATCAAGTGGGATTCATTCCTGGGATGCAGGGCTGGTTCAACATTCGCAAATCAATCAACGTGATACATCACATTAACAACAAAAAAAGAGAAGAACCATATGATCCTGTCAATCGATGCAGAAAAGGCCTTTGACAAAATCCAGCACCCTTTCTTAATAAAAACCCTTGAGAAAGTCGGGATAGAAGGAACATACTTACACATCATAAAAGCCATCTATGAAAAGCCCACAGCTAACATCATCCTCAACGGGGAAAACTGAGAGCTTTTTCCCTGAGATCAGGAACATGACAGGGATGCCCACTCTCACCGCTGTTGTTTAACATAGTGTTGGAAGTTCTAGCATCAGCAATCAGACAACAAAAGGAAATCAAAGGCATCAAAATTGGCAAAGATGAAGTCAAGCTTTCGCTTTTTGCAGATGACATGATATTATACATGGAAAATCCGATAGAACTGATACAGGAATTCAGCAAAGTTGCAGGATACAAAATCAATGTACAGAAATCAGTTGCATTCTTATACACTAACAATGAAGCAACAGAAAGACAAATAAAGAAACTGATCCCATTCACAATTGCACCAAGAAGCATAAAATACCTAGGAATAAATCTAACCAAAGATGTAAAGGATCTGTATGCTGAAAACTATAGAAAGCTTATGAAGGTAATTGAAGAAGATTTAAAGAAATGGAAAGACATTCCCTGCTCATGGATTGGAAGAATAAATATTGTCAAAATGTCAATACTCCCCAAAGCTATCTACACATTCAATGCAATCCCAATCAAAATTGCACCAGCATTCTTCTCAAAACTAGAATAGGCAAACCTAAAATTCGTATGGAACCACAAAAGGTAGCCAAAGTAATTTTGAAGAAGAAGACCAAAGCAGGAGGCATCACAATCCCAGACTTTAGCCTCTACTACAAAGCTGTAATCATCAAGACAGCATGGTATTGGCACAAAAACAGACACATAGACCAATGGAATAGAATAGAAACCCCAGAACTAGACCCACAAACGAATGGCAAACTCATCTTTGACAAAGCAGGAAAGAACATCCAATGGAAAAAAGACAGTCTTTTTAACAAATGGTGCTGGGAGAACTGGACAGCAACATGCAGAAGGTTGAAACTAGACCACTTTGTCACACCATTCACAAAAATATACTCAAAATGGATAAAGGACCTGAATGTGAGACAGAAAACCATCAAAACCTTAGAGGAGAAAGCAGGAAAAGACCTCTCTGACCTCAGCCGTAGCAATCTCTTACTCGACACATCCCCAAAGGCAAGGGAATTAAAAGCAAAAGTGAATTACTGGGACCTTATGAAGATAAAAAGCTTCTGCACAGCAAAGGAAACAACCAAGAAAACTAAAAGGCAACCAACAGAATGGGAAAAGATATTTGCAAATGACATATTGGACAAAGGGCTAGTATCCAAAATCTATAAAGAGCTCACCAAACTCCACACCCGAAAAACAAATAACCCAGTGAAGAAATGGGCAGAAAACATGAATAGACACTTCTCTAAAGAAGACATCCGGATGGCCAACAGGCACATGAAAAGATGTTCAGCGTCGCTCCTTATCAGGGAAATACAAATCAAAACCACACTCAGGTATCACCTCACGCCAGTCAGAGTGGCCAAAATGAACAAATCAGGAGACTATAGATGCTGGAGAGGATGTGGAGAAACGGGAACCCTCTTGCACTGTTGGTGGGAATGCAAACTGGTGCAGCCACTCTGGAAAGCAGTGTGGAGGTTCCTCAGAAAATTAAAAATAGACCTACCCTATGACCCAGCAATAGCACTGCTAGGAATTTACTGAAGGGATACAGGAATACTGATGCATAGGGGCACTTGTACCCCAATGTTCATAGCAGCACTCTCAATAATAGCCAAATTATGGAAAGAGCCTAAATGTCCATCAACTGATGAATGGATAAAGAAATTGTGGTTTATATACACAATGGAGTACTACGTGGCAATGAGAAAAAATGAAATATGGCCTTTTGTAGTAGCGTGGATGGAACTGGAGTGTGTGATGCTAAGTGAAATAAGCCATACAGAGAAAGACAGATACCATATGGTTTCACTCTTATGTGGATCCTGAGAAACTTAACAGGAACCCATGGGGGAGGGGAAGGAAAAAAAAAAAAAGAGGTTAGAGTGGGAGACAGCCAAAGCATAAGAGACTGTTAAAAACTGAGAACAAACTGAGGGTTGATGGGGGGTGGGAGGGAGGAGAGGGTGGGTGATGGGTATTGAGGAGGGCACCTTTTGGGATGAGCACTGGGTGTTGTATGGAAACCAATTTGACAATAAATTTCATATATAAAAAAAATAATAATAAAAGTTAATTTAAAATAAAACAAACACAAATGCTTACTATTGAGATATTTACTAATTATAGATTATTCTAGGTTTGTTGCTAAAGAAAGCTGAAATTAAATGATAGAGGAATTAATTTTGATAAATCATTATTTTTTTCTATTTCAGCACATTATCATGAGATAAAAATAATAAAACACTCATATCTACCCTCCAAAAACATAAAATATGATTCAATAATTGTATTCAGGTTATTGATTTGCATTTTGTCTTCTTGGGGGAAAATTTATCAGTATATGACATGAATCAAATAACATTAACAAGTCTCACTTGATCCAGCCTGCTGATGCTTATGAAATGCTAATATATTTCAGAAAAGGGAATAAAGGCAAGTGTAAAATGCTAAAATAAGACAAATATGAAAGAAATAACTTTTCTAGGGAAACCAAGTAACTTTTTTTTGAAAGAAAAAACAAAGCCCTTGATTGGTCATATCTTGGAAGAGTGTTGTTAGTTACCATCCTCTGTTCATCATTATTTCTTCAAAATGCATGGTACAAAAATAAATAAATAAAATGTAGCTGCTCATTGACTACCAAGGAATCTTAGACTCAGAGGTTGAATCTTGGGTACAATGAATTTCTATTTTTATCCTCATCTCTAAGAACTCCATTTGATTGCAGCCGCTCTGGAAAACAGTGTGGAGGTTCCTCAAAAAATTAAAAATAGACCTACCCTATGACCCAGCAGTAGCACTGCTAGGAATTGACCCAAGGGATAGAGGAGTGCTGATGCATAGGGGCACTTGTACCCCAATGTTTATAACGGCACTTTCAACAATAGCCAAATTATGGAAAGAGCCTAAATGTCCATCAACTGGTGAATGGATAACGAAGTTGTGGTTTATATACACAATGGAGTACTACGTGGCAATGAGAAAGAATGAAATATGGCCCTTTGTAGCAACGTGGATGGAACTGGAGAGTGTTATGCTAAGTGAAATAAGCCATACAGAGAAAGACAGATACCATATGTTTTCACTCTTATGTGGATCCTGAGAAACTTAACAGAAACCCATGGGGGAGGGGAAGGAAAAAAAAAAGGTTGGAGTGGGAGATAGCCAAAGCATAAGAGACTCTTAAAAGCTGAGAACAAACTGAGGGTTGATGGGGGGTGGGAGGGAGGGGAGGGTGGGTGATGGGTATTGAAGAGGGCATTTTTTGGGATGAGCACTGGGGGTTGTATGGAAAACAATTTGACAATGAATTTCATAAAAAAAAAAAACTCAAAAAAAAATAAAAAAATAAAATTTTCCTTTGTTTTAGAGGTCACACAGCATATGGTACTTTGTCCCTCATTGTCAATCACCACAACATTTTCCACTTGTTCTCTTCACCTTTCCAAAGATTCCACCTCTTGGCATCTCAATCAGGTTTTGTCACACGTGCTGGGACCTTAATCCATGTTACTCTGCACCCTCCTAACTTTGTAAAACAGCATGCTGAAGTATTAAACTCATCTTACTCTCCCATCTTTTCTGCCAGCCCCAAAGCTAGCAGAGTCATGGACACCCACACGTTCTTCTCTAACCTCAGCTCTTCTTCTAACTTTATTTTAAAAAATTTAAACATTTTTTAAATGTTTATTTATTTTTGGTAGGGAGAGACAGACAGAGACAGAGCGCAAGAAGGCAAGGGGCAGAGAGAGAGAGGGAGACACAGAATCTGAAGCAGGCTTCAGGCTCTGAGCTATCAGCACAGAGCCCAACATGGAGCCTCAACTCACAAATTGTGAGATCCTAACCTGAGCCAAAGTTGGACGCTTAACCGACTGAGCCACCCAGGCACCTCTGTTTTTCCAAATTTCTAACTTGAACTTTAGCCTTTAGTTGGGCATCAGTGGCCAGCTGAGCTTCCCACAGTAGAGGCCAGCTCACTGCTACAGCCATTTGTTTCCCTTGCTTTTGCCACATGCACTATGTGTAGTTCCTTCAACAAGTGCATTAGGCCAGCTGGTGTTTTCAGGACATCCCCATACACACACATTGTTCCTCTAACATACAAGCCACCCCCATCCATATACAGGTTGAAGGCCAACCCAGGATTTGTCTTGTGGATAGCTTTTCCCAAGACCCATTTCTTTGGTCTCCAGGCAGGGTCATCAATTTCTGGATTGTAAGCTTGGGAGTTCCTCTGGTGAAATTTGAAACTGGCTCCTGGATATGGAGGACAAGGAAAGATTAAAGAAAAAGGCAGACCACTCCAGATTGGTAGGTTGCAGGTTTAATAATCAAGGAAACTTTTTTTGATGCTTGTCTTGGGTGGCTGCAAGAGGAGTAAATCTCTGCACTCATCCACCAGAATATTAAAAGTTTATGAGAGGCCTTAAATGGGCTTCAATCACATATCCAGTCTAAAATGGTCTCTATAACACATTACTCTTCCTAGGCTGCACCCTTGAAATGGCTCCTAGTGTGAGGACAGTGGGCAGCATGTAAATTCCAAGGACAGGGGAGGGAGTAAGGAACATCTGGTTGCCTGGGTCTAGTGTGTGGGTCAACCAGCAGTCACATCATATTGTGTTTTTCGTGTGATCCTGATAATACATAACTATTTTTGAATAAGGTAATTTGTGAGCATGTGTGTAAGTGAATGTAAGTGTTTTTAGATAACTGAGTGAATTGGTGAGATTCTTAGTGAGTGTGAGTGCATTCTTGTGCTAGTGAATATCAATTTGTTGCATTTGTGACAATGACAGTTTATGTGGGAATGTGTTTGTTATAAATGCAATGAGTGTGCGTGGAGTGTGAATGAATTTCTATTTACATCCAAGTGTGTGAGTAAATGCATGATTATGCTTATGTGAGTGAGATATGAGCTATTTTGTGTGTGGATGTTTGAGCATCTGAATGTGAATATATGTTAATATATGTGTGAGAATCTGTCAGTATATGCATTTGAATGAGTAGATTATAAGCATGCTAATATGAGTGAGAGAAATGTTTAAGCATGTGAATGTACTTGAACACTATACATTCATAAGAATGAATGTGTGAACTTAATTAAACATATGAGTGGGTGTTAGGATAACGACATTTGAGCATTGACATGTATGTTTCATGGTGGATTTTAGCATGTTTTGTGTGAGTATCCATGTGAGCATGTCCCTGATTTTCACAATGTTAATATGCATGTATAAGTGAATGTGTGAGTGGGAACATATGAGTATATGTATTTGAGTTCCTCACTTACTCACACGGACATGCTAACCTCCATGAACAACTATTGTTAAAATGTCTATACCACCCAAAAGAATCTACACATTTAATGCAATCCCTATCAAGATACCAACAGCATTTTTCACAGAGCTAGAACAAATAGTCCTAAAATTTGTATGGAACACAGAAGACCCCTAATAGCTGAAGCAATGGCAATCTTGAAAAAGAAAGGCAAAGCTGGAGGCATCACAATTCCATACTTCAAGTTATATTACAAAACTGTAGTGATCAGGACAGTATGGTACCAGCACAAAAACAGACACATAGATCAATGGAACAGAATAGAAAACCAAGAAATGAACCCACAACTATGTGATCAACTAATCTTTGACAAAGTAGGAAAGAATATCCAATGGAAAAAAGAGTCTCTTCAACAAATGGTGTTGGGAAAACTGGACAAGCAACATGCTGAAGAATGAAACTGGACCACTTCCTTACACCATACAGAAAATAAATGCAAAATGGATGAAAGTCTTAAATGTGAGACAGAAACCATCAAAATCCTAGAGGAGAACAGAGGCAACAACCTCTTTGACATCAGCCATAGCAATTTCTTACTAGAATTGTCTCCAGAGACAAGGGAAACAAAAGCAAGAATGAACTATTGGGACTTCATCAAGATAATAAGCTTCTACACAGCAAAGGAAACAAAACTAAAAGACAACCTTTGGAATAGGAGAAGATATTTGCAAATGACATATCTGATAAAGGGTTAGTATCCAGAATATGTTAAGAACTTATCAAATTAAATGAGTAGAAGACATGAATAGACATTTTTCTAAAGAAGACATACAGATGGTTAATACATAGACACATGAAAAGATGCTCAGCATCACTCATCATCAGTGAAATACAAATCAAAACTTCAATGAGATACCACCTCACACCTATCAGAATAGCTAAAATTAACATAGGAAACAACAGATGTTGGTGAGGATGTGGAAAAAGGGTAACCCTCTTACACTGCTGGTGGGAATGCAAACTTTTGCAGACACTCTGGAAAACAGTATGGAGGTTCCTCAAATGTTAAATAGAACTACCCAACGATTCAGCAATTGTACTACTTGGTATTTATCCTCATGATACAAAAATACTGATTTGAAGGGATACATGTACCCCACTGCTTATAGCAGCATTATCAACTATAGCCAAATCACGGGAACAGCCCAAATGTCCATTGACTGTTGAATGGATAAAGAAGATGTGTTTTATATATACAATGGAATATTACTCAGCCATAAAAAGAATGAAATCCTGCTATTTACAATGACATGGATGGAGCTAGAGTGTATTCTAAGCAAAATAAGTCAGAGAAAGACAAATACCATATGATTTCACTCATTTGAGGAATTTAAGAAACGAAACAGATGAACATAGGGGAAAAAAGAGAGAGGCAAACCATAAAATGGACTCTTACCTATAGGGAACAAACTGATGGTTACCAGAAGGGAGGTGGATGAGGGCGGGGTAAAATAAGTGATGGGGATTAAGGAGTGGACTTGTCATGATGAACACTGGTGTTGTATGTAAGTGATGAATTATTATATTCTATACCTGAAACTAATATTACACTGTATGTTAACTGGAAATTAAATAAAAACTTGAAACTATAAAAGAAAAAAGAAAATAAATTGGTCACACTATCACACATATACACAAATTTGTGTACAAATTTCTTCACACACATAGGTACATTTATACTCACACCCACATAGTTACACAGTCACAACATGCTCATAAATCATTCACCCAAACTTGCTCCCATATTCACTTATTCACCCACATGAACTTGCTCACAAATTCACTCACGTATACTGGCACAACAACTTACACTCACACTTTCACACATAATCACTCACATGGGTATGCACAAAAATTCACGCACACAGACACATATTCCTCATATGTGTACACTTACACCTAACCTCAAACACATTAACTCACAAAAGATATTCTCACATACTCAATCACAAATGAACATTCTCAGGTTCAGCATGTTCACTCATACACACAGATACACTCACATGACCATGCTCAGAAATTCACTTTTACAAATATACATTAACAAACTCAACAAGTGGGCATGCCTATACATCCACATACACAAGCATGCCAACATTTTCACACATGCTAACAAATTCAGTCATATATACTAAAATGCACATTCACTTAAACACAAACTCACATTTACACATTTTAATATGTGAAAAGGCTTATACTTTCAATCTCACATAGGCATCCTGATATACATACACATGGTCACACATTCACTCACATGAGTGTGCTCACAAGTTTATTCACACAGACACACTAACATATACACATGCTTACACATTCACTCACAGATACAAATACTTAAATTAACCTGCGTACACACATCACAAACATGAAAATGCTTAAATATTCACGCACACACCTAAATATGCATATATAAATAAAGCCATTCATATATTCACTCACATACATCAGTATATTGAGACATTCATTCACTCACATGAGCATACTCAATGTTAATTTGCTTACACATTCATTCACACAAACATTCTTAAAAATTCACTCACATATCAAGTCCTTCCCCACATATCATCATTTATCCATGCTTACACTTTCAGTTACACTTGCATATTAACAAGCTCACATATATAAACATGCTCACTATTTACCAGCACACATGTACAATGCTCACACATAAACATGCTCACAAATTCATGATTTTAAGTATAAGATTCTTGGATATGTATAGGAATTGCATTAACCTATGGTCACATTGGAGAAAACTGGCATCCTTTACTGTGTGGATTCTTCCTCACAAACCTGTTTGTATGTCTCTCCATTTATTTAGATCTTCTTTGATTTCTCCCATAAGAATTTTGTAATTTTCAGCATGCAAACTGCTACATGTTTTCTTAAATTTTTACACAGATGTTGTCTAAATAAAATTTGCCTGGTCTTTTTCCCAGTTTCCTGGCCTAGAGCTTGTAAAAACCTTGGAATTTCTCAACTAATAAAAGTGTCTTTGTTTTTCATAAGCCCATTATATCACACCGGCATTTATGTAATGAGATGATTCAGTATAGTAACTGACCACCCAAAAGACCAACTGTGGAATTAGAGGGTTGGGGCTTTGAGTCATCCTGATCTTAAGGTAGAGGAGGATCCTGGAAATTGAATTTAATCACGTGGCCAGTGATTCAACAATCATGTTTACATAATGAAACCCCAATAAAACCTTTGGACACTGAAGCTCAGAAGAGCTTCCTGATTGATGAATACATTGATTTGCTGAGATAGTGATACACTCTGATGCCATAAGGAAAGAGTACAGAAGCCCTGCATTTCCTCCCCAGCCTTGCCCTATGTGTCTCCTCATTTGGCTTGTCCTCCTGATTTTTACTGTATCCTTTGTAATAAAATTGAAATAATAAGTAAGGTACTTTTGAGTGAGTTCTGTGGGCCATTCTGGCAAACTCTCAAACTTAAGGCTGTCATGGGAACCCCCAAATGTGTAGCCAGTCATAAGTGTGTGTGACATGGAACACCCAGAGTGTGTCTGGCCATCTAAAGTGGGGGCAGTCTTATGGAGGATATAGACACCTCATGTAATCTTATTGCTGTAAAATCAAGTAACAGTCTTATAAACATTATCAGATTTGCTATTTCATCTTCCCCTTATGGGTCTTACAGATACAGATAAAAATTAGATTCATTAACAAGAAAATGGGGAAAGGCAGAGGGGAGAATCAAGGGACTCATCCTAGTAGGAGGAGAATCTTTAGATAGTTATTAAGAAATGAGATGAATAAAGTGAACATTGATGGGGTTGAAACAAATGTATAATATAGGACTGATAATGGGTAAGTAAACCAATAGGAGCCACTGCTTGTTCCCCCATCATTAAAGGGTCCTAAAAACGTATGCTGTGTTTACCCCAGTTTGAAAGAATTTAAAAAGCTAGAAAGCAAAGATTATAATGAGAAACCCAACCTGTAATTGCAAGGGGCAATAATAGGCAGATTAATAAAGAAACAAAAATTGACAGAGGTTCAACCTTCTGCTGGGAATCCAAGGCCACTTTCACATGAGTGAGTGTGTAAAATGGTCAAAGGTTGGAGATGAGAAGTTTATGGGAATGCTTGACATGACATTCCATGTGCTGTGGTATCAAAACCTGCTGGTGAAGCCCTAACCTGGAGCTACAGTTAAATTGAGAGAATATAGAAAGTCAAGGGTTGATAGGATTAAGGTGAAAGTTTAGGTGAAAATTGGAATGTTTAACCAGGCTCATGTGAAGAGGTGGCATCTCCTTTACCTGAATGTTTTGTGGGAATGAATATTAAGTCTGACTGGAACATTTCTTGTACCTAGTGTTGTAAAGTGTAAATCCATGCTTCAGTAAATATTCATTGATCATGATAAATGGGAACTATTAAGATTTTTTGAACCCACACAGTATAGCATAGAGGTCAGTGTTTGTACAAATTCTCTGTACAACATCTTCGTTGTACAGAGCATTAGATAGGGGATTGTGGCAATAGCACGTAAGAGCCTCCCAGTGATAAGTACCAGGAATTTGGACTCCAGAATTTCCATGTAAGGGGAAATTACTAGCTTGTTATCAGACTTTAATTGAAAGTGTCCCATGACTTAAAGATATATCCTCAGACCTGAAATACACATAATATCTTAGGTAGTGTCAGAAATATTCTAGTGGGGAAGATTGCTCAAAAGAGTTCCATATTAACATGCAAATGGGATGTTCGGGACTATGCTACTGGGGAAATTCTGAGGACTACTCAGCATATTCATGACCAGGTAGACTTTTTCCCTAGGACTGACTTTTGGGAACTAACTACCTGAGAATGTACCAGCTTCTTTTGCCACTTGGACAGTTCCCTGAATGCCTGATAGAGTGGGTTGAATCTTTGTTCGATCTGGTGGAATTGCAGTTAACAGTGAATGCAGCTATACTGGTGAGAGGTAGATGGCCCACTAGTTCTGTACCTATGTAACCCTACTCTATAAGAACAGGAGTGCACTGACAGGCAGTTGTTTCAGTAGCACTGCTGCCTACAATCTAGACCAGTGCACTGATCAAACATGATGTCCCTTCCAAAGTTGGAAAAGTTTGGGTATAAATGGAGAGAAGGAGGAATAGCAGCTAAAGGTAAAAGGAAGGCATAAATGTGCTATGCAAAAAGGAAGTTTAATATTGCATTAATACTTTGAAAGAAGCTCAGAGCAAGAGATAATATTGTCTTCTAATTCAGTTATACCAGATGCCTGAAAGCCATATATTGCTGAAACCACTCCTGTTTTTGGAACTGATCACATCAAATGGAAACCTGTAAAATGTCTTCCATGTAAAATGGAAGACATTTTGGTCATATGGACTAGACTAATTATTAATGACTGAGTGAGACTTTAGTAATGTACCAACATTTTTTAACTCTGTTTTTTTGTAGGTGGAGGGGGTGTTTACATCTACCATATTTCAGGTGTGTTGGTAAGACTATAATACTGATACTGATAGTTAAATGTACTGGGAAATTGAGTTAAAAGTCTTCTGTTCTTTTTTTTTAAATATGAAATTTATTGTCAAATTGGTTTCCATACAACACCCAGTGCTCATCCCAACAGGTGCCCTCCTCAATGCCCATCACACACTTTCCCCTCAACCTCCCATCAACCCTCAGTTTATTCTTGGATTTTAAGAGTCTCTTATGGTTTAGCTTCCTCCCTCTCTAACTTTTTTTTTCTTCCCTTCCCCCAAGGTCTTCTGTTAAATTTCTCAAGATCCACATAAGATTGAAAACATATGGTATCTGCCTTTCTCTGTATGACTTATTTCATTTAGCATAACACTCTCCAGTTCCATCCAGGTTGCTACAAAAGGTCATATTTCATTCTTTCTCACTGCCAAGTAGTATTCCATTGTGTATGTAAACCACAATTTCTTTATCCATTCATCAGTTGGTGGACATTTAGACTCTTTCCATCATTTGGCTACTGTTGCAAGTGCTTCTATACACATTGTGGTACAAGTGCCCCTATGCATCAGCACTCCTGTATCCCTTGGGTAAATTCCTAGCAGTGCTATTGCTGGGTCATAGGGTAGATCTATTTTAAATTTTTTGAGGACCTTCCACACTGTTTTCCAGAGTGGCTGCACCAGTTTGCATTCCCACCAACAGTGCAAGAGGGTTCCCGTTTCTCCACATCCTCTCCAGCATCTATAGTCTCTAAATTTGTTCATTTTAGCCACTCTGACTGGCATGAGGTGGTATCTGAGAGTGGTTTTGATTTGTATTTCCCTGATGAGGAGCGACATGGAGCATCTTTTCATGTGCCTGTTGGCCATCTGGAAGTCTTCTTTAGAGAAGTGTCTATTCATGTTTTCTGCCCATTTCTTCACTGAATTATTTGTTTTTCTGGTGTGGAGTTTGGTGAGTTCTTTATAGATTTTGGATACTAACCCTTTTCCTGATATGTTTTTTGCAAATATCTTTTCCCATTCCATTGGTTGCCTTTTAGTTTTGTTGATTGTTTCCTTTGCTGTGCAAAAGATTTTTATCTTCATGAGGTCCCAATAGTTCATTTTTGCTTTTAATTCCCTTGCCTTTGGAGATGTGGCAAGTAAGAAATTGCTGCTGTTGAGGTCAAAGAGGTTTTTTTCCTGCTTTCTCCTCTAGGGTTTTGATGGTTTCCTGTCTCACATTCAAGTCCTTTATCCACTTTGAGTTTATTTTCGTGAATGGTGTAAGAAAGTGGTCTAGATTCATTCTTCTGCATGTTGCTGTCCAGTTTTCCCAGCACCATTTGTTAAAGAGACTGTCTTTTTCCATTGGATATCCTTTCCTGCTTTGTCAAAGATGAGTTGGCCATACTTTTGTGGGTCCAATTATGAAGTCTCTATTCTATTCCATTGGTCTCTGTGTCTGGTTTTGTGTTAATACCTTGCTTTCTTGATGATTACAGCTTTGTAGTAGATGCTAAAGTCTGGGATTGGGATGCCTCCCACTTTGGTCTTCTTCTTCAAAATTACTTTGGCTACCTTTTGTGGTTCCATACGAATTTTAGGTTTGCCTATTCTAGTTTTGAGAAGAATGCTGGTGCAATTTTGATTGGGATTGCATTGAATGTGTAGATTGCTTTGGGTAGTATTGACATTTTAATAATATTTATTCTTCCAATCCTTGAGCACAGAATGTTTTTCCATTTCTTTGTATCTTCTTCAATTTCCTTCATAAGCTTTCTATAGTTTTCAGCATACAGATCTTTTACATCTTCGATTAGGTTTATTCCTAGGTATTTTATGATTCTTGGCACAATTGTGAATGGGATCAGTTTCTTTATGTGTCTTTCTGTTGCTTCATTATTAGTGTATAAGAATGCAACTGATTTCTGTACATTAAGTTTGCATCCTGCAACTTTGCTGAATTCATGTACTAGTTCTAGAAGTTTTTGGGTGGAGTCTTTCAGGTTTTCCATGTATAGTATCATGTCTTCTGAAAGAAGTGAAAGCTTGACTTCATCTTTGCCAATTTGGATGCCTTTGATTTCCTTTTGTTGTCTGATTGCTGATGCTAGAACTTCCAACACTACGCTAAACAACAGCGGTGAGAGTGGACATCCCTGTCATGTTCCTGATCTCAGGAGGAAAGCTCTCAGTTTTTCCCCATTGAGGATGTTATTACCTGTGGGCTTTTCATAAATGGCTTTCATGATGTTTAAGTATGTTCCTTCTATCCCGACTTTCTTGAGGGTTTTTATTAAGAAAGGATGCTGAATTTTGTCAAAAGCTTTTTCTGCATCGATTGACAGGATCATATGGTTCTTATCTTTTCTTTTATTAAAGTGATGTATCACACTGATTGACTTGCAAATGTTGAACCAGCCCTGCATCCCAGGAATGAATCCCACTTGATCATGGTGAATAATTCTTTTTATATGCTGTTGAATTCGATTTGCTAGTATCTTGTTGATAACTTTTGCCTCCATATTCATCAAGGATATTGGCCTGTACTTTTCTTTTGTTTTGCTAGGTCTCTGGTTTGGGAATCAAGGTAATGCTGAATTCATAGAATGAGTCTGAGACATTTCTTTCCCTTTCTATTTTTTGTAACAGCTTGATAAGGATAGGTATTATCTCTGCTTTAAATGTCTGGTAGAATTCCCCAGTGAAGCCATTTGGTCCTGGACTCTTATTTCTTGGGAGATTTTTGATATTTGATTCAATTTCTTCGCTGGTTATGGGTCTGTTAAAGTTTTCTATTTCTTCCTGTTTGAGTTTTGGAAGTGTGTGGGTGCTTAGGAATTCATCCATTTCTTCCAGGTTGTCCAGTTTGTTGGCATATAATTTTTCATAGTATTCCCTGATAATTGCTTGTTTTTCTGAGGGATTGGTTGTAATCATTCCATTTTCATTCATGATTTTATAGATTTGGATCATCTCTCTTTTCTTTTTGAGAAGCCTGGCTAGAGGTTTATCAATTTTGTTTAGTTTTTCAAAAAACCAACTCTTGGTTTCATTGATCTGCTCTACAGTTTCTTTAGATTCTATATTGTTTATTTCTGCTCTGATCTTTATTATTTCTCTTCTTCTGCTGGGTTTGGGGTGTCTTTGCTGTTCTGCCTCTATTTCCTTTGGTGTGCTGCTAGATTTTGTATTTGGGGTTTTTCTTGTTTCTTGAGATAGGCCTGGATTGCTATGTATTTTACTCTCAGGGCTGCCTTCGCTGCATCCCAAATCATTTGGAGAGTTGTCTTTTCATTTTCACTTATTTCCATATATTTTTAAATTTCTTCTCTAATTGCCTGGTTGACCCATTCATTCTTTAGTAGGGTGTTCTTTAACCTCCATGCTTTTGGAGGTTTTCCAGACTTTTTCCTGTGGTTGATTTCAAGCTTCATAGTGTTGTGGTCTGAAAGTGTGCATGTTATGATCTCAATTCTTGTATACTTATGAAGGGCCGTTTTGTGACCCAGTACATGATCTATCTTGGAGAATGTTCCATATGCACTCGAGAAGAAAGTATATTCTGTTGCTTTGGGATGCAGAGTTCTAAATATATCTGTCAAGTCCATCTGACCCAATATATCATTCAGGGCCATTGTTTCTTTATTGATCCTGTGTCTAGATGATCTATCCATTGTTGTAAATGGGGTGTTAAAGTCCCCTGCAATTACCACATTCTTATCAATAAGGTTGCTTATGTTTGTAATTAATTGTTTTATATATTTGGGGGCTCCCGTGTTCGGCGCATAGACGTTTATAATTGTTAGTTCTTCCTGATGGATAGACTCTGTAATTATTATATAATGCCCTTCTTCATCTCTTGTTACAGCCTTTAATTTAAAGTCTAGTTTGTCTGATATAAGTATGGCTACTCCAGCTTTCTTTTGACTTCCAGTAGCATGATAGATGTTTCTCCATCCTCTCACTTTCAATCTGAAGGTGTCCTTAGGTCTAAACTGAGTCTCTTGTAGATAGCAAATAGATGGGTCTTGTTTTTTTTAACCATTCTAATACCCTATGTCTTTTAGTTGGAGCATTTAGTCCATTTACATTCTGTGTTACTATAGAAAGATATGGGTTTAGAGTCATTGTGATGTCTGTAGGTTTCATGCTTGTAGTGATGTCTCTGGTACTTTGTGGTCCTTGCCACATCTCACTGACAGAATCCCCCCTTAGCATCTCTTGTAGGGCTGGTTTAGTGGTGATGAATTCCTTCAGTTTTTGTTTGTTTGGGAAAACCTTTATCTCTCCTATTCTGAATGACAGACTTGCTGGATAGAGGATTCTCGGCTGCATATTTTTTCTGTTCATCACATTGATTTCCTGCCATTCCTTTCTGGCCTGCCAAGTTTCAGTAGATAGGTCTGCCACTACTCTTATGGGTATCCCTTTGTAAGTTAGAGCCTGTTTATCCCTAGCTGCTTTCAGAAATTTCTCTTTATCCTTGTATTTTGCCAGTTTCACTGTGATATGTTGTGCAGAAGATCGATTCAAGTTATGTCTGAAGGGAGTTCTCTGTGCCTCTTGGATCTCAATTCCTTTTTCCTTCCCCAGATCAGGGAAGTTCTCAGCTATGATTTCTTCAAGTACACCTTCAGCACCTTTCCCTCTCTCTTCCTCCTCTGGAATCCCAATTATGTGTATATTATTACGTTTAATTGTGTAACTTAGTTCTCTAATTGTCCCCTCATACTCCTGTATTTTTTATTCTCTATTTTTCTCAACTTCTTCTTTTTCCATAATTTTATTTCCTAATTCACCCATTCTCTCCTCTGACTCTTCAAACCAAGCTGTGGTCGCCTCCATCTTATTTTGCACCTCATTTATAGCATTTTTAAGCTCCTCCTGACTGCTTCTTAGTCCTTTGATCTCTGTAGTAACAGATTCTCTGCTCTCCTCTATAGTTTTTTCAAGCCTAGCTATTAATTTTGTAAGTATTATTTAAATTCATTTTCTGTTACATTGCGTAAATCGTTTTTGATCAGTTCGTTAGTTGTCACTACTTCGTGGAGTTTCTTTTGAGGAGATTTCGTCCGTTTTGTCATTTTGGATAGTCCCTGGAGTGGCAGGGACCTCCAGGGCTCTTCCCCTGTGCTGTCTGGATTAACTTGCGTTGGTGGGTGGGGCCACAGTCAGACATGATATCTGTCCCCCACCCACTGCTGGGGCCACATTAGACTGGTGTGTACCTTATCTTCCCCTCTCCCAGGGGCAGTACTCACTGTGGAGTGGTGTGGCCCCTGTCTGGGCTACTTGCACAGTGCCAGGCTCGTGGTGTTGCTTCAATGGGATCTGGCCAAGGGCTTATTAGCCGGGGTGGATCTGCAAGGTGCACAGGGGCGGGAGGGGCAGGCTTAGCTTGCTTTGCATTAGGTGGTCCCCTGTGGGAGGGGCCCTGCAGCACCAGGAGGGAGGCTGGTGGGAGGGATGGATCCAGAGAAGCACCTTGCAAGCAAGTTGGGTAATAGGAACTGGTTCCCTTTGGATTTTCGGCTGGGGGATGGGAGGGGGAAATGCTATTTGCCAGTGTCTTTGTTCCCCTGCTGAGCTGAGCTCTGTCTTCCAGGGCTCAACAACCTTCCCTCCTGGTGTCCTCTCACCTTCCCTGCTCTCCAAGAGCAGAGCTGTTGACTTTGAACATTTCAGATATTAAGTCCCGCTGGCTGTCAGAACTCCTGGAGTCTGGCACCTCCGCTTTTGCAAGCTAAAGTTTGGGGGCTCTGACTTGCCTGGCGGGCTGGCCCTCTACCACCCCGGCTTCCTCCTGCCAGTCTTAGTAGCATGCACTGCCTCTCCGCCCTTCCTACCCTCTTCCATTGGCCTCTTGTCTATTTTTAGCCCCAGAGAGTCCATTCTGCTAGTCTTCTGGCAGTTTTCTGGGTTGTTTAGGCAGGTGTGGGTGGAATCTAAGTGATCAGCAGGATGAGGTGAGCCCAGCGTCCTTCTACGCCACCATCTTCCTATATCAAAAGCCTTCTGTTCTTACTCTACACTAAATTCTACAAAGGTTAGGCATATTCATATTGGTACTATTGTTTTATCTGTTATATAAATGCTACACCAAATGTAGATATTCATACAGGTATTATCATTTTGCCATAAGGAACTTGTGGCCATAGATCAGTGTGTGGCCTTTTACATGATGAATTTGTTTGGTTTTTGTTCCAGATTTCTGGCACAGAGCTTCTAAAATCCTTAGTATTTCCCAAGTGATAGGATGCCATTGTTTTTCATGAGCCCCCTTGGATAACAACTGAAGTTTTGCTGACAAGATGATTTGGGTTGGGGCCTGGGCACCCGAAAGACCAGCCATGTGATTAGAAGGTTAGGCTTTAAGCTAGTCTGACCTCCAGAGAGTGGAGGGGTCTAGAGATTGAATTTGATCATGTGGCCAGTGGTTCAATCAATCATACTTATGTGATGAAACCCCAATAAAAAGTTTGGGCACTGAGGCTTGGTAGATCTTTCTGGTTAGTGAACACATCAGTGTGCTGGGAGGATGACATGCCCTGATTCCATGGGTAAGGGGAACTCCTGTTCTGCATTCAAGACCCTCCCAGACCCGGTATGTCTCTTCATTTGGTTAGTCCTCTTGATTATATCATTTATGATAAAACTATAAGTATATTCGTAAATTCTATGAGTCATTGTGGTGAATTATGAAACCTGAGTCCATCATGGGAACCCCCAAATTTGTTGCTAGTTGGTAAGACCTACAGATGACCTAGAGACTCCAAAGTTTAATTAATGTCTGAAGTGAGAGCAGTCTTCTGGAGGACTAGTACTTAATTTGTGGTATCTGTCTTTGCTGGTGTTAGAATAATAGGTATTTAATTTCCTTTAGAGACTTTACACATGGTATTATATATTTAATTTGGTTTCTGTATGTTCATTGTGAGTATATAGAAATTCATTTTCTACTTTTGCCTTGATCTTGTATTCTATAAGCAAATATTTCTGAAAGGAATTATTTTTTTCTAGGCCCCTGTTTCTAGGCCACATGAGGTTTTGTACATAGACAATCATTTCATTCACAGTTAGGGACATGTTTATTTCCCCTTTTCCAATCTATACTCGTGTTATTCCTCCCCCCACTTTGTACTATGTTGAATAAAAATGTGAGAGTATTCTTAACTTACTCCCTATCTTAGGCTGAAAGCATTTAATACTTCACCCATAACCTTATGTAATCTGTGGGTATCCTGTAGATGTTCTTTATCTTGCTGCGGAAATTATCCACTAATTATAACTTGTTTAAAGGTTTTATTATGAATGGGTATTAAATTTTTTTAGATTTTTTTTGTGTTAGATGATATGATCACATGATTTTTCTCCTTTATCCTGTTGATATGGTAGGTTACGTTGATTGGTTTTCAAATGTTGATCTGGCTTGCATACCTGAAATAAATCCCACTTGGTAATGGTGTACTATTGTTTTTACACATTATGGAAATTGATTTGCTATTATTTCATTTAGGATTGTTACATCAAAGATTATTAGCAGTATTAATCTGCATTTTTCTTTTTCTGTACTATTTTTGTCTAGTTTTAGTGTCAGAGTAGTAGTGGCCTTAAAAATGAACTTGAATGTGTTCCCTCTTCTATTTTCAAGAATAAATTATGTAAAATCAGAGCTTTTTGTGAAATGCTTGGTAGAATTACACAGTTGAAACCATCTGGGTATGAATTTCCTCCTTGGGAGCTCTTAATTATATATTCAAATTTTTTATTGTTATAAAGTTATTCAGATTACCTGTTTTATCTCACTTATTTTTAGGTAGGTTTTGGTTTTTGAAGAATTTGTCTCTTTCTTTTAAGTAGCTGAATTTATGACTGAATTATCTGTAGTATTCCACTATTATCCTATAATGGGTATAGAATCTGTAGTAATATATTCAATTTAGCTCCTGATATTGGAGTTTCGTGTTTTCTTTTTATCTTTGTCATTTTTAGAGTTTTATCAATTTTAGTGTTTTTTTTCAGAGACAGTTTTCTGTTTATTTGATTTTTTCTGTACTCTGCCTGTTTTTAATTTAATTGATTTAAGTTTACATCAATATTATTTCCCTCTGTTTCTTATTTAAAAATGTTTATTTATTTTTGAGAGAGGGAAAGAGTGTGAGTGGGGGAGGGGCAGAGAGAGAGGGAGACACAGAATCTGAAGCAGGCTCCAAGCTCTGAGCTGTCAGCACAGAGCCTGATGCAGGGCCCGAACTCACGAACCATGAGATCATGACCTGAGCTGAAGTCGGACACTCAACTGACTGAGCCACCCAGGCATCTGGCTTCTTTCTGTTTCTTTGGGTACATTTTGAGCTATATGTTTTAATTGATATAGGAATTTAGATAATTGATTTAAGATATTCTATTTCAATATAAGCATTTAGTTATATAACTTTCCTTCTCAGCAGTCTTTTAGTTGTATCCTACATATTTTGATATATTGTATTTCCATTTTTAAGAGTTTTTTTAGCCTTCATCTTTGACTCTTGGATTATTTAGAAATCTGTTGATTAATATCCTAGTATTTGGAGAGTTTCTCCTAGTTATTGGTTACTAGTTACATCACATTATATTTATAGAACATATTCTATATTATTTCAATATTTTAAAGTTTATTTTATAGCCTGTGATATAATATATCTTGATGAGTATTTCATGGATGCTTGAAAAAATGTGTATTCTGCTGTTTGGGGGTGGATTGTTATGTAGATTTTAATTAGGTCATGCTACTGATAGTGTTAGGCAGTTCTTCTGTATTTTTATTGATTTTCTGTTAATTTTACCAGGTGCTGAGATCGTGATGTTTTGAATTCTCCAACTATAATTGTGAATTTGTCTACAGATTTTCCTTGACTTCTGGGGTTATGTCCCAATAAACCCAATGTAAGTTGAAAATGCATTTAATACACCTAATATATCAAACGTCATAGTTTAGCCTAGTCCACCTTAAACATGCTCAGAGCTCTAATATGAGCCTTCAGTTGTGTAGAATAATCTAATATAAATAATATTTTATAACAATGTGTTGAATACCAAATGTAATTTACAGAATACTATACTGAAGGTGCAAAACAGAATGGTTATGTGGGTACAGAAAAGTTGTAAGTGTATCAGTTGTTTATCCTTGTGATTGTGTGCCTGACCAGGAACTGTGGCTAGCTATCACTGCTTAGCATCTTGACAGAATGTCCTACCACATATTGCCAGCCTTGGAAAAGATTAAAATTCAAAATTTGAAGTATATATTTGAATGTGTATAAAGTTGAAAATTGTAAGTCAAAACATTGTAATTTGGGGACTATTTATATTTTTTCAGCTTTATCAGTTTTTGCTTCTTTTTTGTTTTGAGGGTCTCTTGTTTGGTGTACATGCAATTAAACTCATGTCTTGTTTGTGGATTGATCCTTATGTCATTATGTAAAGTCCCTCTTTACTCTAGTAATTTCTTTGACCTGAAGCCTACTTTAACTAATTAGCTATTTAAAATTAATAATTAAAATAATTTAAATTAATAATTTAAAATTAATGCTTATGTATTATGTCTTTCCATATTTTTACTTTCAACCTATCAGACATCATTGTATTTAAAATGTGTTTCTCACAGAAAGAATATTGTTAGATCATGATTTTTTTTTATCCATTCTGTCAATCTGTCTTATAATTTGTGAATTTAGATCATTTACTTTTAAGGATTATGATACAGTGTTTGTTAGGTTCTATGTCTGCCTTTATTGCTTGTTTTCTGTTTGTTTCCTCTTTTTTGCCTTTCTTTGGGTTATGTGAACATGTTTTAGGATTCTGTATTCATTTATTCATTTTTAGTATATTTCTTTTTGTCACCCTCTTTTTTTACGTGCTGATTTATTCAGCAATTTTCTTTTTTTTTAATGTTTATTTATTTTTAAGGCAGAGAAAGACAGAGCATGTGCGTGGGAGGGGCATATAGAGAGGGAGACACAGAATTCGAAGCAGGCTCCAGGCTCTGAGCTGTTAGCACAGAACCCAATACGGGGCTTGAACTCACGAACCATGAGATCATGACCTCAGCCGAAGTCGGACACTTAACCGACTGAGCCACCCAGGCACCTCTCTTTTTATTACCTTCTTAGTGGTTGTTCAAAGTATTGCAATATAGAGAGGCAAAACTTTTCACAGCATACAAGTACCAATGTTTTACTGCTTCAGGTGAAGTATTGAGACTTTGCTTTCTTGAGTCTCTTTACTCTTCTTACATTTAAGTTATAATTTTCTTAATTCTGTCCTTTACATACTTGAGCACCCCCTCAGAGTCGTGTTATAATGTTTGCTACAACCATCACATATGATTTTTTAAACTCATATTAAAGATAGTCTGTAATTTTTACCCAGAATTTTACCTATTCCCTTGTTCTTTCAATTCTGAAGTTCAAAGCTTCTTTTGTTTTTTTTTTGCCATTCAGAGGACTTCTGTTAGCCATATTTTAGGGAAGAGTTTCTAATAACAAATTATCTTAGTTTACTTTATATTTGAATGTCTCCCCCCCCCCCTTCATTCCTAAGAATATTTTTATTCAGATACAGAATTCGCAGTTGGGAGTTATTTCCTTACATGTTTTAAAAATGGTCACTTCATTCTGGTGTCCACAGTTTCAGATGAGAAGTCTAGTTATCACTTACATTAATGTTCCCCTATAAGTAATGCATCTTTACTTTCTGATTTATTAATATTTTTCTCCATGTTTGGGAAACTTTCAGTCATATTATCTATTTTTTTAAAGTTTATTTATTTTGAGAGAGAGAACCAGCATGCATGTGTGCACAAGAGAGAGTGGGGAAGGGGCAGAGAGAGAAGGAGAGAGAGACCGACACAAGGTTCAAACTCACGAACCATGACTTGAGCCGAAATCAATAGTCAGAGGCTTGACTTAAGACTGAGCCACTCAGGTGCCCCGGTTATTTTATCTTTGTATACTTTTTCAGTCCCAGTTGTCTTTTTCTGGGACTCCAAATAATACATATGTTAGACTCTACTTATTGTCCCTCAGGATTCTGAGGCTCCATTAATTTTTTCTTTTTTTTTTTTTTTAAATTTTTTTTTTCAACGTTTATTTATTTTTGGGACAGAGAGAGACAGAGCATGAACGGGGTAGGGGCAGAGAGAGAGGGAGACACAGAATCGGAAACAGGCTCCAGGCTCTGAGCCATCAGCCCAGATCCCGATGCGGGGCTCGAACTCACGGACCACGAGATCGTGACCTGGCTGAAGTCGGACGCTTAACCGACTGCACCACCCAGGCGCCCCACTAATTTTTTCTTTAAATTATTGTATCTCTGTTGTTTAGCTTTACTAAATTATATTATTCAGTCTTAAGGTCGCTAATTCTATTATCTGTCATCTCCACTTTGCTGGTGAACTCATCCAATATTACTTTTTTAGTTTATTATATTCTTCAGTTATAAAATCACTAATACCAAAAATGAAAGAGAAGTCATAACTAGTGATTTCCATATATATTAAAAGAATAGTGACTAAATATTATGGACAACTCTGTGTTCACAAATTTGATAACTTATATAAAATTGACCAGTTCATTGAAAGACACATCTACCAAAACTCACACAAGAAGAAATAATTTGAATAGAATTATGTCTATTAAAGACAATGAATCAATAATTTATAACCTTCCAAAATAATCACCTGGCATAGATGGTTTTACTGGTGAATACTACCAAACATTTCAGGAAGAATTAATACCAATTTTTAAAAATCTGTTGTTGAATTAGAAGCAGAGTGAACACTTCCTAACTCACTCTATAGGCCATCATTACCATAATACTCAAACCATACAAAGATTTAACAAGATAGAAAACTACATACCAATATATCTCATCTCGCAATGTTAAAATTCTCAAAAAATTATTAGCAAATGGAATCTAATAGTGTATAAATTATATATCATGACCAGTGAAATTTACTCTAGGTATGCAAGGCTGGTTCAACATTAAAAAATCAATTAATGTAATGCATTACACTAACAGGCTAATGAAGAAAAATCATATGATTATATATCAATATATTTCAACAAAGAATTTACAAAACCTGACACCCATTCTTGATAAAAAGAATCCTCAGGATACTTAGAATAAAGGGGAAATTTCTCAATTCAATAAAGAATATTTACCAAAAAAATATGCCTATAGCTCAGATAATGTTTAATAGTGAGAAACTGGGATGCCTGGGTGGCTCAGTCAGTTGAGCGTTGGACTTCAGCTCAGGTCATGATCTCACAGTTTGTGGGTTTGAGCCCTGCATCAGGCTCTGTGCTGACCGCTTGCTCAGAGCTTGGAGCCTGCTTCAGATTCTGTGTCTCCTTCTCTCTCTGCCCCTCCCCCACTAACGCTTTGTCTCACTCTGTTTCTCAAAAATAAATAAATGTAAAAAAAAATTTTTTTTAAATAGTGAGAAACTAAATATTTTCCCCCTAAGATCAGGAAAAAGGCAAGAATGTACCTTTTCACCATTCCTAATAGCATTATAACAGAAGTCCTAGTTAATGCAATAAGACAAGAAAATGAATTAAAAATTCCAAAAAAAATCAACAACATCTTCATACACCTCTTAAGTGATTATAGCAAAATTACAGGATACAAGTTTAATATGTGTCAGCATAGCAACACATATATACCAACAGTGAACAATTGGAATTTAAAATTAAAAACACTCACCATTTATATTATCACCAAAAATGAAGTACTTATGTATAACCTAACAATATATGTATAAGATCTATATGAGGAAAGCTACAAAACTATGATGAATAATTCCTTTCATTTACTTAAAGGATCTAAATGAATGGAAAAATATTTCATATTCAATGATAGGAAGACTTAGTATTGTTATGATATAAGTTCTTTACAACTTGATATATAGAATCAGTGCAGTACAATACAATATTAAAGAACAAAGTTGGAGGACTCCCACTACTGAGTTTATGTCTTACTGTAAACTACTAGGTGGATGGATAAACAGTGTGGTATATCTTTATAAGTATATATTATGCAGTGATAGAAAGAAATGAACTATTAAGCCATGAAAAGATATGGAGGAAACTTATCACACAGTAGTGAGTAAAAGAAGCAAATCTGAAAAAAGACTACCATTTGATTCCAACTATATAACATTCTGGAAGAGGAAAAATATGGAGAGAGCAAAAAGATCAATAGTGGCCCAGGATTGGGGCTGAGGAGAGGGATGAATAGGCAGAACACAGAGGGTTTTTAGGGCACTGAAAATGCTCTGTATGATGCTATAGCAATGGGTTACATGTCAGTATATATTTGTCCAAACCCATAGAATGTACAACACCAAGAGTGACTCCTACCAAGGTAAACCATGGACTTTGGGTGATAGTGAATTGTCAATGTAGGTTCATCAGTGGTAATTAATGTCCCACTATTATTGGGGGATGTTGATAATGAGGGAAGCTATGCATATGTGGGGGCAGAAAATATATTGGAAATCTCTGTATTTTTTCCCCAATTTTGTTGTGAAACTAAAACTACTCTAAAAATAAAGTCTTACGGAATAAAAAAAAAACATATAACTAAGGAAAAGAAAGCACTCTGAAAAGTTGTATGATTCCAACTATATGATATTCTGGAATAATCAAAACTAGACCGTGAATGAAAAGATTAGTGGTTATTAGGACTTCGCAGGTAGGAGGGGGATAAAAGGGTGAGGTTGAATAGATAGAGCACAGAGACTTGAGTTTCAGAATACTGAAGCTATTTTGTATGATAATATAAAGGTGGACACATGACATTATATATTTAGCAAAACCTATACAGCAGTGCAAACATAAAGAGTGAAACCTAACATAAACTGTAGATTTTGTTAATAATAATGTGTCAATATATTGGTTCATCACCTCTAATGACTATAACACTAATGTATGATACTAATAGTAATGGAAACTGAGGGCAGAGGAGAGGGAACTCTGTATTTTCTAATCATTTTTTTTCTGTAAGCCTAAAACTGCTTTAAAAAAATAAAATATTTACAAATTTTTTTAAAGCATCTCATTGGTAAAAGAATTTTAATTTGGTGCTTTGTTTAACTTTTATTCCTTTGCTGAGTACACTTGTTTCAAGAGACTATATGCTTTTCTATTGTGGTTAAATACATAACATAAAATATACTAGTTTAATCATTTTAAAGTGTACACTGCACATTTAGTACATCCACGGTGTTGTACAACTATCACCATTATCTAGTTCCAGCATATGTTTATCCCCCCAAAAGAAAACCCCATACCTGTATCTCTGTATCTTCTTTCCCCGGCACTTGGCAACCACTAATCTGCTTTCTGTTTCTATGGATTTGCCTATTCTAGATATGTCAAAATGGAATCATACAATATATTGTCTTTTGTTTTTTACAATATGTTGTCTTTTGATCTGGATTCATTTGTCATATATTCAAGGTTTACCCATGTTGTAACATGGATCAGTGCTATGTTCCTCTTTTTATTGCTGAATAACATTCTGTTGTATGGATATAATACTTTTGTTTATGCATCCATCAATTGATGGACATTTGGGTTCTTTCCATTTGTAGCTATTGTGAATAGTTTTACTATGAACATATATACAAATTTTTATTTGATGGTGGGGGGGGACAGCCTTAATGGTTGATGGGCATTAAGGAGAATACTTGTTGTGAGCACTGGGTGTTATATGTAAGTGATGAATTACTAAATTCTACTCCTAAAACCAATACCACACTATACATTAACTAAATTGAATTTAAATAAGATCTTGGGGGGAAAAAACCTATTATAACACTTTTGAACATGTACCTCAGAAATAAATTGCAGAGTCATAATGGTAATTTTATATTCAACTTATTGAAAAGCAGCCAAAATGTTTTTGAGAGTACCTACACCACTTTATATTCCCATCAGCAGTACATGAATGCTCTGATTTCTCCACAGCTATGCCAACACTGGTTATTTTCTGCTTTCATAGTTACAGCCTTTCTAGTAGGTGTTGTTGAGTTGTAAGAGCTGTTTCTATATTCTGGCTGATAGACCCTTATTGGATATATGATTTGCAAGTACTTTATCCTGTTCTGTAGGTTGCATTTTTACTTTCTTAAAAGTGACCCTTGATGCATAAAAGTTTTTAATTTTGATGAAGGTCAATTTATTTTCTTATTGCTTGTGCTTTTGGTGTCTTTTCTAAAAAACCATTGCCAAATCTAAGGCCACGAGCATTTATTCCTGTGTTTTCATGTAAGAGTTTATGGGTTTACCTCTTTGTCCTATTTTCAGTTAATTTTTGTATCTGGTATGAGGTAAGGTTGAATTTTATTCTTTTGCATGTTAATATGCAGTTGTCTCAGCACCATTTGTTAAAGAGACTATTTCTTCCCACTAAATGGTCTTGGCACCCTTGTTGAAAATCAGTTGACCATAAATCTATATGTCTGTCTTTTTGCCAGTACCATAGTGCTTTGATTACTGTAGCTTTGTAAAAAGTTTTAAAATTGGGAAATGTGATTCCTCCATGTTTATTTTTCTTTATCAAGGTTGTTTTTGCTATTTGGGGTTACTTACAAATCCATATGAACTTTAGTACCAGCTTGTTCATTTCTACAAAAATGGCCACAAAATTTTGATGAGGGTTACATAGAATCTATAGATTAATTTAGGGACAGTTGCCATTTTAACAATATTTTTTTCCAATCCACAAACTTAGATGTCCTTCCTATTATTTAGAACTTTAGTTCAGCAATGTTTTGTAGTTTTCAGTGCACAAATCTTGCCCTTCATTGGCTAAATTTAATCCTAAGAATTTTGTTCTTTCTGATGCTATTGTAAATGGAATTGCTTGCTGAATTTCCTTTTGGATTGTGCATTGCAAGCATATAGAAATAAAACTAATTTGGGGCGCCTGGGTGGCTCAGTCGGTTAAGCGTCCGACTTCGGCTCAGGTCATGATCTCACAGTTCGTGAGTTCGGGCCCCGCATCGGGCTCTGTGCTGACATCTCAGAGCCTGGAGCCTGCTTTAGATTCTGTGTCTCCCTCTCTGTCTGCCCCTCTCCCGCTCATACTCTGTGTCTCACTCTGTCTCTCAAAAAAATGAATAAATGTTAAAAAGTTTTAAAAAAGAAATAAAACTAATTTTTGTATTTATTCTGGAACTTGCTGAATTTATTTATTATCTCTAATAGTTTTATTTGTGAATTGTTTAATTTTTAAAATATATAATATCATGTCATATGCAAATATAGTTTTGCCTTTTTTTTCCCATTAGGTTGCCTTTTATTTCCCTTCTAATATCTGACTAGAGCTCCTAGTGCAATGAATAGAAGTGGCAAAAGTAGACACTATTTATGTGGTATACTACTGATTGATTTTTGCATATCAAACTACTCTTGCATTCCTGGGATAAATCTCACTTTTTAAAAGAGTGTTTATCATTATTATTTTTTGGGGGGGAAAATCAGCAAGAGTGGGTTAGGGGCAGAGAGAGAGGGAGACGGAAGATCTGAAACACGCTCTATGCCGACAGCAGAAAGCCTGACACAGGGCTCAAACCCATGAACTGTGAGATCATGACCTGAGCTGAGATGGGATGCTAAACTGACTGAGCCACCCAGGCACCCCTAAATCTCACTTTTGGTATGCTTCTGTTGGAATTAGTTTGCTTGTATTTTGTTGAGGGTTTGCATTTATATTAAAAAGGATATTGGTCTATGATTTTATTTTCTTGTGGTGTTTTATCTAGCTCTTGTATCAGGATAATGCTAGCTTCATGGAATGAGTTAGGAAGTATTCCCTCTTATAATTTTTGGGAAGAGTTTGAGAGGAATTGATATTCATTCTCTTTTACTGTTTGTTGATTTCACCAGTGAAACCATCTAGTTCTACTGGTCCTGGGCTTTTCTTTGAAGTCTTTTGGTTACTAATTCAATGGCTTCACTTGTTCTGTTCAGATTTTCCATTTATTTTCAACTCAGTATTGTTATTAGTTCATGTGTTTCTAGAAATTTGTCTATTTCATTTAGATTGTTATTTGTTGGCATACATTTGTTTATAAGTATTCTTGCATAATCTTTTAATTTCTGTCAGATTTATCGTAATTTTCTCATTTGTATCTCTGAATTAGAATTTGAAACTTTGTTGTTGTTGTTAGTCTAGTTAAAGCCTTGCCAATTTTGTTGATCTTTCCCAAGAACCAATTTTTTTACATTAATTCTCTTCATTATTTTTCTATTCTTTATTTAATTTACCTCTGCTCTAATATTTATTATCTCATTTTCTTTTCTGCTATATTTGGGTTTAATTTGCTCTTCTTTTTCTGTCTTTAATGTGTAAAGTTATATCACTGACCTGAGATTTCTCTTGTTTTCAGTGAAAGCATTTGCAGCTTTAAATTTCCCTCTGAGCAGTTTTTGCTGCATCTCATCAGTTTTGATATATTGTCTGTTAATTTTAATTCATCTCACCGTATTTCTAATTTCCCTTGTGATTTCCTGTTTTACTCATTGGTTTTTGAAGAGTGTATTGCTTAATTATCACATATGCAAATTTTTTGTATTAACTCCTGTTGTTGATTTCTAGTTAATTTTTTTGTGATTAAAGAAGGTATTTTGTGTTTTAGATTTTTAAAAATTATTTAGACACTTTTTATGGCCTACCATATGGTCTATCCTGGAGAATGTTTCATGTGCACTTTAGAAGAATATATATTCTGCTATTGTTTGCTGAAGTGTTCTGTGCATGTCTGTTAGGTCTCTAATTTATTGTTGTTTAAGTTCCTTCTTATTAATGTTTTGAATAGTTATTCTAATTACTCTTGAAAGTGGGTTTGAAATCTCTAAATATTATTATAGAATGGTCTGTTTCACTCTTCAATTCTGTCAGTTTTTCCCCCTTATATTTTGAGGTTCTTTTATTATGTGCTTATATATTTATCATTATATGTTCTTGGGGGATAGTCCCTTCATCAATACCTAAATGTTCATTTTGCCTGTTGCCAAATTATTTGGGTGAAAGTCTTCTTTCCCTGATATTAGTATAGCTACCCCATCACTTTTTTGTTGCTATTTGTGGAGGAAATATTTTGTCATTTCAATTTCCACCTACTTGTGT